>NC_092338.1:294263600-294575200 GCF_046630445.1 Rutidosis leptorrhynchoides
TCAGTTGATAGAGCAATGCAACAACCACAATCTGCAGATGATACATGTTATTATATTCAAACTATAGATGCACATGCAGAATTATTAGAAGAATTTCCAGAATTACAAGGAACAGGAGAATGTTCTTTAGGAGAAGGTAATGAACCAATTGATGAAGTTGAAATGTTAGCTACACTTATAGCTAATGGATATGAACCAAAAACGGAAGAAATTCAAATGCTAAAAGAAGAAGACATATATCGATATAAATCATCGATAGAAGAACCACCAAAATTAGAGTTAAAGCCACTTCCAAACCATTTGGAATACGCTTATTTACATGGTGAATCTGAATTACCTGTAATAATATCGTCTTCTCTTACTGAAAATGAGAAATCACAACTCATTTCTGTGTTGAAAGCTCATAAACCAGCCATTGCATGGAAGATTCATGATATTAAAGGAATAAGTCCTTCGTATTGCACACATAAAATCCTTATGGAAGAAGGTCATAAAATGTATGTGCAACGCCAACGAAGACTAAATCCTAATATGCAAGATGTAGTTAAAAATAAATTATTAAACTGCTAGACGCAGGTCTAATTTATCCAATTTCTGATAGTCCATGGGTAAGCCCAGATCAATGCGTGCCTAAGAAGGGTGGCATGACTGTCATTACAAATGAGAAAAATGAGCTTATTCCTACTAGGACTGTAACAGGATGGCGTGTGTGTATTGATTATAGAAAATTAAATGACGCCACCAGAAAAGATCACTTTCCCTTACCTTTCATAGATCAAATGTTGGAAAGATTAGCCGGAAATAGTTACTATTGTTTTCTAGATGGATTTTCCGGATATTTTCAAATTCCAATAGCACCCGAAGATCAAGAGAAAACCACATTCACGTGCCCTTATGGTACTTTTGCTTACAAACGCATGCCATTTGGACTTTGCAACGCCCCTGCAACCTTTCAAAGGTGTATGATGGCGATTTTTCATGACATGATAGAAGAATGCATGGAAGTTTTCATGGATGACTTTTCAGTCTTCGGTGATACATTTGAATCATGTCTAGCTAATCTGGAACGAATGCTCATTAGATGTGAACAGTCAAATCTAGTACTTAATTGGGAGAAATGTCATTTCATGGTTAAAGAAGGCATTGTTCTTGGACATAAAATTTCAAAAGAAGGAATTGAAGTGGATAGAGCTAAAGTAGATGTAATTGCTAAACTTCCACATTCCACCAATGTTAGAGGAGTTAGGAGTTTTCTAGGGCATGCCGGTTTTTACCGACGTTTCATAAAAGATTTTTCTAAAATTGCCACTCCTATGAATAAACTCCTAGAAAAGGATGCTCCATTCATCTTTTCAGATGAATGTATCAAATTTTTTAATATTCTTAAAGAGAAACTCACTAATGCGCCGATCATGATAACACCAAATTGAAATCTACCATTTGAACTAATGTGCGATGCAAGTGATTTTGCAATGGGAGCCGTTTTAGGACAAATGATTGAAAAACGATTTCAACCTATATATTATGCTAGTAAGACGTTACAAGGAGCACAAACGAACTATACAACTACTGAAAAAGAACTCCTTGCTATTGTCTTTTCTTTTGACAAATTTCGATCATATCTCGTTCTAGCAAAAACGGTGGTATATACCGACCATTCTGCTCTTAGATACCTATTTTCAAAACAAGATGCTAAACCAAGATTAATCTGTTGGATCTTACTCTTACAAGAGTTTGATATTGAAATCCGAGATAAAAGAGGAGCAGAAAATCTCTCCGCTGATCATCTTTCTCGTCTTGAAAATCCCAAATTAGAAGTTCTAAATGAATCGGCCATACAAGACAACTTTCCTGATGAATATCTATTGAAGATAGATTATAATGAAATTCCATGGTTTGCAGACTATGCAAACTACTTAGTTTGTGGATTCTTTGAAAAAGGATTATCGTACCAAAGACGAAAGAAATTCTTCAGTGATATAAAACACTATTTTTGGGAAGATCCACATTTGTTTAAAAGTTGTCCAGATGGAATAATACGCCGATGTGTATTTGGAGATGAAGCTAGTAAAATTTTAAACCACTGTCACACAGGACCAACAGGAGGGCATTATGGGCCTCAACTAACAGCAAGAAAAGTTTATGATGCTGGATTCTATTGGCCTACAATTTACAAAGACTCACACCTTCTTTGCAAATCCTGTGATGCTTGTCAAAGGGCCGGAAAAATAAGTCAACGTGATGAAATGCCACAAAATGTCATCCAAGTATGTGAAGTATTTGACATTTGGGGTATTGACTTTATGGGTCCATTTCCAAAATCTCATAATAATCTCTATATTCTCGTAGCCATTGATTATGTATCTAAATGGGCGAAAGCACAAGCTCTCCCAACTAACGATGCACGAGTTGTAGTCAACTTTTTAAAACGTCTTTTTGCAAGGTTTGGAACACCGAAAGCTTTAATAAGTGATCGGGGTACTCATTTCTGTAATAATCAACTTGAGAAAGTTCTTAAAAGATATGGAGTAACTCATAAAATCTCCACCGCATATCATCCACAAACAAGTGGACAAGTTGAAAATACCAACCGAGCTTTAAAACATATTCTAGAGAAAACCGTAGGATCAAATCCGAAGGAATGGTCCATTAAATTGGAGGATGCACTCTGGGCTTTTAGAACAGCCTACAAAACTCCAATTGGAACCACACCTTTTAGACTTGTTTATGGAAAAGCATGTCATCTTCCAGTAGAAATTGAACACAAAGCATTTTGGGCTTTGAAGACATGTAATCTTGATTTACATGAAGCCGGACGTCTACGATTAAGTCAACTAAACGAATTAGGAGAATTAAGACATGAAGCATGAAATGTCCCGTTCTTATTGATTAAAAACGTTCCATATTAATTGATTTCGTTGCGAGGTTTTGACCTCTATATGAGACATTTTTCAAAGACTGCATTCATTTTTAAACAAACCATAACCTTTATTTCATCAATAAAGGTTTAAAAAGCTTTACATAGATTATCAAATAATGATAATCTAAAATATCCTGTTTACACACGACCATTACATAATGGTTTACAATACAAATATGTTATAACAAAATAAGTTTCTTGAATGCAGTTTTTACACAATATCATACAAGCATGGACTCCAAATCTTGTCCTTATTTAAGTATGCGACAGCGGAAGCTCTTAATAATCACCTGAGAATAAACATGCTTAAAATGTCAACAAAAATGTTGGTGAGTTATAGGTTTAACCTATATATATCAAATCGTAACAATAGACCACAAGATTTCATATTTCAATACACATCCCATACATAGAGATAAAAATCATTCATATGGTGAACACCTGGTAACCGACATTAACAAGATGCATATATATAAGAATATCCCCATCATTCCGGGACACCCTTCGGATATGATATAAATTTCGAAGTACTAAAGCATCCGGTACTTTGGATGGGGTTTGTTAGGCCCAATAGATCTATCTTTAGGATTCGCGTCAATTAGGGTGTCTGTTCCCTAATTCTTAGATTACCAGACTTAATAAAAAGGGGCATATTCGATTTCAATAATTCAACCATAGAATGTAGTTTCACGTACTTGTGTCTATTTTGTAAATCATTTATAAAACCTGCATGTATTCTCATCCCAAAAATATTAGATTTTAAAAGTGGGACTATAACTCACTTTCACAGATTTTTACTTCGTCGGGAAGTAAGACTTGGCCACTGGTTGATTCACGAACCTATAACAATATATACATATATATCAAAGTATGTTCAAAATATATTTACAACACTTTTAATATATTTTGATGTTTTAAGTTTATTAAGTCAGCTGTCCTCGTTAGTAACCTATAACTAGTTGTCCACAGTTAGATATACAGAAATAAATCGATAAATAATATCTTGAATCAATCCACGACCCAGTGTATACGTATCTCAGTATTGATCACAACTCAAACTATACATATTTTGGAATCAACCTCAACCCTGTATAGCTAACTCCAACATTCACATATAGAGTGTCTATGGTTGTTCCGAAATATATATAGATGTGTCGACATGATAGGTCGAAACATTGTATACGTGTCTATGGTATCTCAAGATTACATAATATACAATACAAGTTGATTAAGTTATGGTTGGAATATATTTGTTACCAATTTTCACGTAGCTAAAATGAGAAAAATTATCCAATCTTGTTTTACCCATAACTTCTTCATTTTAAATCCGTTTTGAGTGAATCAAATTGCTATGGTTTCATATTGAACACTATTTTATGAATCTAAACAGAAAAAGTATAGGTTTATAGTCGGAAAAATAAGTTACAAGTCGTTTTTGTAAAGGTAGTCATTTCAGTCGAAAGAACGACGTCTAGATGACCATTTTAGAAAACATACTTCCACTTTGAGTTTAACCATAATTTTTGGATATAGTTTCATGTTCATAATAAAAATCATTTTCTCAGAATAACAACTTTTAAATCAAAGTTTATCATAGTTTTTAATTAACTAACCCAAAACAGCCCGCGGTGTTACTACGACGGCGTAAATCCGGTTTTACGGTATTTTTCGTGTTTCCAGGTTTTAAATCATTAAGTTAGCATATCATATAGATATAGAACATGTGTTTAGTTTATTTTAAAAGTCAAGTTAGAAGGATTAACTTTTGTTTGCGAACAAGTTTAGAATTAACTAAACTATGTTCTAGTGATTACAAGTTTAAACCTTCGAATAAGATAGCTTTATATGTATGAACCGAATGATGTTATGAACATCATTACTACCTTAAGTTCCTTGGATAAACCTACTGGAAAAGAGAAAAAATGGATCTAGCTTCAATGGATCCTTGGATGGCTCGAAGTTCTTGAAGCAGAATCATGACACGAAAACAAGTTCAAGTAAGATCATCACTTAAAATAAGATTGTTATAGTTATAGAAATTGAACCAAAGTTTGAATATGATTATTACCTTGTATTAGAATGATAACCTACTGTAAGAAACAAAGATTTCTTGAGGTTGGATGATCACCTTACAAGATTGGAAGTGAGCTAGCAAACTTGAAAGTATTCTTGATTTTATGAAACTAGAACTTTTGGAATTTATGAAGAACACTTAGAACTTGAAGATAGAACTTGAGAGAGATCAATTAGATGAAGAAAATTGAAGAATGAAAGTGTTTGTAGGTGTTTTTGGTCGTTGGTGTATGGATTAGATATAAAGGATATGTTATTTTGTTTTCATGTAAATAAGTCATGAATGATTACTCATATTTTTGTAATTTTATGAGATATTTCATGCTAGTTGCCAAATGATGGTTCCCACATGTGTTAGGTGACTCACATGGGCTGCTAAGAGCTGATCATTGGAGTGTATATACCAATAGTACATACATCTAAAAGCTGTGTATTGTACGAGTACGAATACGGGTGCATACGAGTAGAATTGTTGATGAAACTGAACGAGGATGTAATTGTAAGCATTTTTGTTAAGTAGAAGTATTTTGATAAGTGTATTGAAGTCTTTCAAAAGTGTATAAATACATATTAAAACACTACATGTATATACATTTTAACTGAGTCGTTAAGTCATCGTTAGTCGTTACATGTAAGTGTTGTTTTGAAACTTTTAGGTTAACGATCTTGTTAAATGTTGTTAACCCAATGTTTATAATATCAAATGAGATTTTAAATTATTATATTATCATGATATTATCATGTATGAATATCTCTTAATATGATATATGTACATTAAATGTCTTTACAACGATAATCGTTACATATATGTCTCGTTTAAAAATCATTAAGTTAGTAGTCTTGTTTTTACATATGTAGTTCATTGTTAATATACTTAATGATATGTTTACTTATCATAGTATCATGTTAACTATATATATATCCATATATATGTCATCATATAGTTTTTACAAGTTTTAACGTTCGTGAATCACCGGTCAACTTGGGTGGTCAATTGTCTATATGAAACATATTTCAATTAATCAAGTCTTAACAAGTTTGATTGCTTAACATGTTGGAAACATTTAATCATGTAAATATCAATCTCAATTAATATATATAAACATGGAAAAGTACGGGTCACTACAAAGCATACGAAAATTCGTTAATCTATAAAGAAAGAATGAAGAAATGGCATGATAAAAGAATCAGAAGTTCAAAAGAATTTAAAGAAGGAGACAGAGTTCTTCTTTTCAATTCACGATTCAAGCTATTTCCTGGAAAATTGAAATCAAGATGGTCTGGACCATTCATAGTCAAAAGAGTTTTCCCATACAGAATGATAGAATTAATAAATTCAAATGGGATTGAATTTAAAGTTAATGGTCACAGAGTTAAACATTACATACATGGTCCGATGAAAGTTGACAACGAAGTTAATCACAATTTTGACAACACAGCTAACTAAGTGTGGGGAGAATCAAGTCTTTAAAGGATAATATGTATTTCTGATAGAGTTAGATAGTCTGTTTTCGTGTAGTTCTCGAAAATGGAACCCGAATGGTCTTTCCCTAGCAGACCCTAAAGAACTAGTCTTCTCCCCCCATTCTGAATTTTTATTTTTTTTAGGAAATGAAGACTGCCTGTGAACTAAACCATGGTCTAATGCTACACGCTTTGATCACTAAACGTAATAATGACACACTACCAAGTGAAATAGTATCAGTAATCAGAGAAAGATTGGACGGAGTTAGAAAAGAATCCAGATGCGAAGATAATAAGTTACAATTTGGTAAAGGAAAATCAAAATCCGCAGCGAAAAGAAGAACACGACACCTAGAAAGATGTCACAAATGCGGAAAATGGTCACATGGAGGTAAATGTTCAAATAATCAAACCTATTCAAATACCGAATTTGTTACTTTATGCAGAGACGGACCGTTCATATATTTAGAAGAAAAGACACTGAATGCTCGAGGTTACGCCTATGTAGCCATGGAAAACTAATTAAACCGACTATCTTATGAATGGGATAGATCATATAACTAAGAAATCTATTTCACAGGTATGTCTGTACAGTTTTTTATTTTTATTTTTATTTTTAACCTTTTGATAATAAACACTAATTTGTTCGCTATAAAGTATTAAATTGGTATTGAATAAAATTAGATTTGGCGACCGAAATTATTGATATCATTCAAAAATTTATTACATCACTGCGAAATTTAACGTTTATTCTTAAAGTATAAATATCTTTAATCAATCAACCCAAAATATTTCAAAAATTCGTCATGAGTTAAATTAGGTCATGGAACCGAAATTACTTTACCGAAAAGAGGGGCGCATATTTTTGATAATATTTGATTGATTAAAGTGGGATAAAAAGCCAAAAAGATTTTTAATTTTATTTTTACCATGTTTTTAAAATTAATATATAAATCTTAAATTAATATTGTAAACTTTGTAAAATCAATATATTTAAAATTGTAAATATTTGAAAAATTAATATAAGTTTGGTGTGAATTTATAATATGAATTTTTAAATTAAGTTTGGTGTGAATTTTTAATTTTTAAAATATGAATTTTATTTTTATGCATTTTAAATTTTAAGTTTGGTGTGAATTTTTAATATTAATTTTGAATTTTATATTTAAATTGTGTGAATTTAAAAACAAAAATTTACTTTATCTCATTAAGTTAAAAATATGATTTTTAAAATTCGTCGTAAGTTGAAGACTAGGTCTTTAAACCAAAATTGCTTTACCCAAGGGAGGGACGAGAACTTTTATTATCATTATTTTTAATCTTATTGAATTAAAGTATGCCAAAAACATTAAAAAACCCCAAAAATCTTAGCTTTTAAAACAATCGCTACAAAAAGACAAATTTTAAAATTTTGTCGAAGGACGGACTAGGACATCGATCCGAAACGACCTCATCCTAAATAACAAGGGAAACAAAATTTTAAAATTAATTACTTAATTGTTTTAATTAGTATAAGATGTTAAAAAAAAATACAAACTCCGCGACTCGCGGAGTTTGAAGGTTCAAACACCGCGACTCGCGGAGGGAGCAAAACTCAGAAAAAAATAAAAACGCAAAAACTGATCAGTTGAAAAACCCACACACCAAATACTGCGAAACACAGCCGCAAAAACCCGAGAAAACACCCCCAAAATCACAATTTTTAACCGTTAATCATCAAATCTTTTACTAAAATCATGTTGAGAAGGATGCTATCAAGGAATTACTCAAGAAAAATGGTAAATTTCTACACCTAAACACCATTTAATCCGAAAATTAGTATTCTTGAGCAATTTTTTCTCCAATTTGATTTTGATGCTTTTTAGTGTAATTATGCTTAAATTGTTTATGTATTATGCTTGTATAACCTAGATTGATGCTATTTAACATGATTAGAAGCCTTAAACTTCAAATTTTGAGTAATCTAGGGTTTGTGTTCTTGAGCAAATTTGGGGCTTTTTGATATAAACAGGTTATGGCCGATTTTTGTCATGAATTGTTGCTAAATTGAGTAATGTAACATGTTTAGGTAGTTAAATGATCCAAACTTTGAGTCTAAACATGTTTTGAGAATTAAAGTGGACTTTTTCAAGTCTAAAATTCATGAAGTTGATTTTTGAGAGATAATGCCATTTGAAACTTGTTTAATTGCTAGTAATGATTATTTTGACATGTTATTTGAGTTGAATGCTTATGAACTTGGCGAACATTTTCGTATATGCTTATTTGAAAAAGTGTAGATTTGATGAAAATATGAAAATGAGCTTAAGTTTGATATAAATTGATCATGTCATTGTAATTATTTTGATTGATGATTTTGCTGACACTAATGCATATTTGGATGCACAAAAATTGTGTTTGATGTATTTTGCAGACTGAAAGAGGTGAATCTTCATCCCAAGCTCGCAATGCTCCTGCTAAGAATGCGAAACAACAGGAGGTGGATAACTACTACAAACAAGATATACCTCATCCAGTCATGACATTTTCTGATATGCACTTGGAAGATTTGCACCCGAACCTGAGATTTGACAGACTTTGGATAGATTATCCAAAATACCAAAGGGGTTTGCATACTCTTCATTCTAAAGTTGTTGAGGTACCTAGGGTCATAGAATGGGGACCATTAGAAGCTTTAGAATTGGCCGAGCCAATTAGGGAATTACTTGCACAGAGGTATGGTAATTCTACTTTTAACGACTGGGTACGTTTATTCACCATGCATAGACCTGTATATAAAGTATGGTGTGAAGAATTATTGTGTAGTATAGAATTAAATGATCGGGTAGCTAGTTTAACCGATCGATCTTTTATTAGATTTTTGTTAGGAGGTTCGATGCGCCACATGTCTTTACTAGACATGGCTCAGGCTTTACGTATATATACGCCTGAGGAGTTAGCATCTGCCGATTGTAGAGGGTTGATACTAAATGGTAGAAAGATAGATGAAAATTTTGATACACATGGTGTATGGAGTCAAATGACAAGCCATCACCAATTCAAAGGGGGAAATTACTCTTATTTGGATATAGATAGAGCTGAATTAAGAGTAATTCATAGGTTTTTAGCTAATTCGATTACACAAAGAGGTAAGAACAAGGAAAAGGTAAATGAACAAGATTTGTTTTACCATATGTGTATTCGAGACCCACAAAGCGCTGTAAGTATACCTTATTGTGTGGGTTATTATTTATCAGCTATGGTTAGGGGGATGAGACCGCATAGCATAATAGGAGGTGGTATATTTATTACTTTGATTGCTAAATATCTTGGTGTGGATATAAGTCGGGGGGATTATTAGTCGAAGAACCAGAACCCCGCGATACAATAGGTTTAAATGTATACCATGGTGCGAAAGTTTTGAAGAGGCCAAATAACGCCGCAGTACAATACCATGGTAGACATCCACAGGTTGAGAGAAACCAACAGCAAGGTAATGTAGGAGGGGGAAATGAAATGCAAGAAATGCAAAGGTTTATAGCTTCACAGGAGTACAAAAATGCTAGACATAGAGCATTTGAAGATTGGCAAGTTCATCAAAACCAAATCATAGCTTATTGCCAACATATAGGTAGAAACTATATTCCTACTACAAAGCCCATATTCCCTCCCTGGTCTATAGAGATTCAACCACCGTATCCTACGTATAACCCAGCCGAAGCATTTTATAGTACCTATGGTTATGCATGGAACCCCTACTGGTATCAGTATCATCCCTAGTCTACTTAGTTTTATTTATTTTGTAATTTGTAATGTTGATACGTTTAATACTTATGTTAATATTGTAATAGTTTTTATAATTTTCTAACTTTTATTCTTAGATTTTAATAATTTTTGAATGTGGGGTAATATACCAAACTTCAAAAAAAATGTATATATGTTTGCAGTTTATCTTATGTACACAACAGGGTAAAACAACGCATTTTCAAAGACTGGCATTAAGTTCAGCAAAAGCAACTAATTTTGACGACAAGATGCAAAATATATGTGAAATAACAACAAGACGGAATGAACAAATGATATGCACCATTTATCATTCAGCAAGCAAACACAAATATGTTTGGAAACTTTGGTAAAATTTAATCATTTTCACACAAATCACCCTCAATAATTTAAATTGTTACTGATTTCTTGCAAATGAGGGCATTGCAAGATCTTAAGTGTGGGAAGGGGTTAAATTCTTTCGGATTTTTAAAAATTTTTATCATAAACACTTGGTTACAATTAAAAATACTAGTAAAGTAGTAGTTGTATTAGAATCTAGTGCTCTCTGATAATAAAGAACAGCCCTAGTCTTGTATACTGACTACCCAATTCTAGTAAAATTTTTCAAAATTTTCAATTAAATGAACTCAAAATCATGTTTATACATATTTATGAACGATAAAACTAGGTTTTAACACCGAAATTATTGTTACCTCAGAAAGGACATAAATTGAGAAACAAACCAAAATGTTAAAATTCATTTAAAATGGAATAGAGGACAATAAAAAGGAAAATAAAAGCCAAGTGTGGGAAAATTCTCCAAGTTATTCAAAACATATGTCACATATTTTTTGTACAAATAACTGAAAATACTTTTGCTTTGGACTAAACTAAATTTTTTTTACCTGATTTACTGTAAGAAAGATGGATCTACACGATGAATCAATTCCATCATTAAAAGGAAGTAAAGTCTTCTGAAAAAGAAACGCGCTTCTTGATGTAGGTCAAGAAGTTGTCGTCCAGACCAGCTGTAGGTTGACGAAAAACCTAGAAAAGTCATCACTAAAATCAGCAGGAAATTCACGGACCTCAGCATCAAACAGGGTCGCCAAGTGGTCAGACTTATCCTAACCATGAGAGGATCTGTCTTGTAAAATGGGGAGGGCACCATGCAAATTAGCTGGATAAGACTAATGAATCAGATCCCCAGAAAGGATAATCTCCTTAAAAGATCAAAAATCAGCTTTTAAGCCTGATATTACTCAATCCTAGAGATTGACCTTAAAGATTGAGAATTCAAACTCATGGAATTCAATGATATCTAAACTCGAGCTTGAACGAGAAAATATTTTGATCAAATTATAAACCGATTTATTTTCTGAAAACCCATTTTCAATGCGTTCATTACCATTGAACGTAAAATCCTAGGAATTCACCTGGAATTCATTAGGTCATCTGAACCAAATCGGGAATCGGGTGGTTGCATAGTGGTCAAAGACAGGACCTTGTGCCAAACCTACAAATTATAAGGGTGCGCTTTACTATTGCTCCTACCAAGGATAGTAATTGCGTTCTACACGTTATAGACCATAATTAAAAGCATGTCAGGGGACATTGCCTTAACAGTTGCTTGTTCAACGCTTTCCTTTACAATCGGACGGTAGTTTACCGAAAGCTAATATACAGGACAAGTAAACTGGACGTGTTGCTTTCCAAATACAAGGTTAGCGAGTGGGTGACACAAAACCATAAGTTTTGAGCTAAAATTTTCAAATCTGAAACCCACCAAACCCACAAAAAAATTTTGCAAACACCGGTGAAGGGTTATTCCGGAAAACTTATCTAGGGTAAAAGCTAGATTTAATTTTCAAAAGATCAAATGTTTTCATAAAGATCCAATTTCCTTAATAGATCTAAATTTTATAGTCATGTGGGACTGTAAACCACATTGTTACTACCATTGTTTATACCACCGTATAGAAATCACTAATGTACAAAGTGTGAAGAATAAAGAAGTGATTCTAGTATTTCAAGACGATATTGCTTGAGGACAAGCAACGCTCAAGTGTGGGAATATTTGATAATGCTAAAAACGAACATATATTTCATAGCATTATTCCTCAAGAAAGACAAGCTTTTAGTTGCAATTGTTCTATTTACAAGTGATATTCGTTTAAATAATAAAAGGTGAAGACAAAAGACAGATTCGACGAATTGAAGACGCAAACGACCAAAAAGCTCAAAAGTACAAAATACAATCAAAGAGGTTCCAATTATTGATAAGAAACGTCTCGAAATTACAAGAGTACAAGATTCAAAACGCAAAGTACAAGATATAAAATAGTACGCAAGGACGTTCGAAAATTCAGAACCGGGACCAGAGTCAACTCTCAACGCTCGACGCAACGGACTAAAAATTACAAGTTAACTATGTATATAAATATAATATAATATATAATTAATTATATAAATTATATATATATTATATTATATAATAAACCGTCGGCAGACTAAGATCCAATTTGGAGTGAGCTGGAATTTCAAACTCCGTGACTCGCGAAGTTTGAAGAGCAAAAATGCCGCGAGTCGCGGAGCTCCAAAAACTGAAACTCCCTATAAAAGCAAACGAATTCTGATCGCAAAAAGATGATATATATTCATCCTCTCTATATCTATATACGTAATATTTATATTTATAATTTATATTTTAATTTTAATTTTAATTTTAATCCTAATAATAAGGGTATGTTAGCGAATGTTGTAAGGGTGTAAGTCAAAATTCTGTCCGTGTAACGCTACGCTATTTTTAATCATTGTAAGTTATGTTCAACCTTTTTATATTAATGTCTCGTAGCTAAGTTATTATTATGCTTATTTAATCCGAAGTAATCATGATGTTGGGCTAATTACTAAAATTGGGTAATTGGGCTTTGTACCATAATTGGGGTTTGGACAAAAGAACGACACTTGTGGAAATTAGACTATGGGCTATTAATGGGCTTTATATTTGTTTAACTAAATGATAGTTTGTTAATGTTAATATAAAGATTTACAATTGGGCGTCCCTATAAATTACCATATACACTCGATCGGACACTATGGGCGGGGTATTTATATGTACGAATAATCGTTCATTTAACCGGACACGGGAATGGATTAATAGCCACTAGAATAATTAAAACAGGGGTGAAATTATGTACAAGGACACTTGGTATAATTGATAACAAAATATTAAAACCTTGGGTTACACTTAGTCGACATCCTGGTGTAATTATTAAACAAAGTATTAAAATCTTGTTACAGTTTAAGTCCCCAATTAGTTGGAATATTTAACTTCGGGTATAAGGATAATTTGACGAGGACACTCGCACTTTATATTTATGAATGATGGACTGTTATGGACAAAAACCAGACGGACATATTAAATAATCTAGGACAAAGGACAATTAACCCATGGGCATAAAACTAAAATCAACACGTCAAACATCATGATTACGGAAGTTTAAATAAGCATAATTCTTTTATTTTATATTTAATTTCCTTTATTTTATATTTAATTGCACTTCTAATTATCGCATTTTTATTTATTGTTATTGTATTTAATTTCACTTTTAATTATCGTACTTTTTAATTATCGCAAGTTTATTTTATCGCACTTTTATTATTCGCAATTTCATTATCGTTATTTACTTTACGCTTTAAATTAAGTCTTGTATTTATTTATTATTTTATATTTGGTTTTAACTGCGACTAAAGTTTTAAAATCGACAAACCGGTCATTAAACGGTAAAAACCCCCCTTTATAATAATAATATTACTTATATATATATTTGTATTTTTATAAAAGTAAACTAATATAGCGTTAAGCTTTGTTTAAAGATTTTCCCTGTGGAACGAACCGGACTTACTAAAAACTACACTACTGTACGATTAGGTACACTGCCTATAAGTGTTGTAGCAAGGTTTAAGTATATCCATTCTCTAAATAAATAAATATCTTGTGTAAAATTGTATCGTATTTAATAGTATTTCCTGCTAAAATTTAATAGCTATTTTATATACACCTCGCGTAACATCAGGTAATCTAAGAATTAGGGAACAGACACCCTAATTGACGCGAATCCTAAAGATAGATCTATCAGGCCCAACAAGCCCCATCCAAAGTACCGGATGCTTTAGTACTTCGAAATTTATATCATGTCTGAAGGAGGATCCCGGAATGATGGGGATATTCTTATAAGCATATTGTGAATGTCAGTTACCAGGTGTTCAATCCATATGAATGATATTTTTGTCTCTATGCATGGGACGTACGTTTATGAGAAATGGAAATATGAAATCTTGTGGTCTATTAAAAATTATGAAATGATTATTTATGTTAAACTAATGAACTCACCAACCTTTTGGTTGACACTTTAAAGCATGTTTATTCTCAGGTACGAAAGAAATCTTCCGCTGTGCATTTGCTCATCTTAGAGATATTACTTGGAGTCATTCATGACATATTTCAAAAGATGTTGCATTCGAGTCGTTGAGTTCATCAAGATTATTATTAAGTCAATTATAGTAAGATATATTACGAAATGGTATACATGTTGTCAACTTTCGATGTAATGAAAGATTGTCTTTTCAAAAACGAATGCAATGTTTGTAAAATGTATCATATAGAGGTCAAGTACCTCGCGATGTAATCAACTGTTGTGAATCGTTTATAATCGATATGGACTTCGTCCGGATGGATTAGGATGGGTCGTTTTAGTTGGTATCAGAGCGGTGGTCTTAGCGAAATGGGTCTTGCATTAGTGTGTCTAACTGATAGTCGTTAGGATGCATTAGTGAGTCTGGACTTCGACCGTGTCTGCATGTCAAAAGTTTTGCTTATCATTTCGTGTCAAAAATTACTTGCTTATCATTCTTAGAGAATCACTTGCGTATCATCCTTAGTCTAGAAACATCTTATTGCATTGAGTGCATGATTAGTGTATAGACAAAATTCATATCTTAGCATATCTGCTAATTCATATCTTAGCGTATCTCTTATTGTAAACTTTGCCTGACATTTTCTGTAGATTCCTCCGTAACTTATGGGATTTTAGTATTATATATGCATATGTAAATTATGTATTGCAGGGTACTAATCTTCATCATATAATCTATTTCTTATCGAAAATCCTTCATCTGATCGTACGAGATGAATCCCTCAACCAGTTCGAATTTCTCGGATTCCGACAGTCATTCCGATATGGAGTTTCACCTATCAGTGTCACCAGAATGAATCAACCAATCAGTCATCCCCAATTCATCTGACGGTTCGTAGTCGACTTCATCAATGGAGACGCGAAGAAGGCGGTCCCTTCCACCAACTGAATTTACCTCTTGACGATGAACCTGAAGCAATTACCGGCGAACCAGTCCGAAACACCATTTTCACCCTCATTTCCCGAATATCTCAACACGATTATATTCTATCCACAATTCTAAACTTTATTCAGCCACTCGTTCCAACCGACAATTATTCCGGAATAATGGAAGAAGTCGGCAAGCTTCGCACTCGAGTAATCAATTTGCAGAATATGGTGCAAAACTTACCAGCTTCAGCAACAACATCAATACCATTACCACCAACAACCCAAGTTTCAACGTCACACGCCTCAACGTCTCATTCGGTACCTCGAATATAATCATCATTCTACGAATCGTTCTACATAAACTATCTTCGTCCTTCATGGCAATTATGTAATCTTTAATGTTTTAGAGATTATGTACTCTAGTTTTAGCCGTAAATCTGATGAGTTTAATATCACATTGACTCATTAAATCCATGATTACGTCTGAAGAAAATATATATGTACATATGTTTTCATAAAGATTGTAATTAAAAATTCTTTTGTACAAACTGTTAACGGTGAAAATATTTTAACGGGTAGGTAATACCCGAGGAATATTTAGATTTCATATTAATAAGTTACATTGTACATTCTTCGAATCTAATTCAACGGTCATTTACTATCCTATTTACAACCACCGATATACGAATCCATTCATCACAAAATAACCATTTTTATTCAATTTCATATTTGGATTTTGACTTCTCAGAATCCAACAAGTGGCATAATGAAGAAAACATTGAACAAAATAAAATTTGTTAGAAACAAACGAATTAACTAATTGAAATATTGTTAAGAATCCACGCTAACTGTTCCTAGCTAACTATTCCTAGCTAACTGGTTACATTTTATTTACCGCAATCTAATTATCGCAATTTATATTCTCGCAATTTTATTTATCGTCATTTAATTTCTGTTATTTACTTTACGCACTTTATTTATCGTCATTTATTTTCTGTTATTCATTTTACGCACTTTAAATATCGGGACACGTATACAAGGTTTTGACATATCATATCGACGCATCTATATATATTATTTGGAATCACCATAGACACTCTATATGCAGTAATGATCGAGTTCTCTATACAGGGTTGAGGTTGATTCTACAATAATATATATAGTTTGAGTTGTGATCGAGTCTGAGACGAATACGGGTCACGATACGTATTAATTAATTCGAATATTATATATTAAACTATATATGAATTATTAAATTGCTAATTGTGGACTATCAACTGTGGACTACCAACATTGGACAATTAAAATGAATTAAAATATTGACTATAACATATGAAACTAAATAATTCTTCAAGTTTGCCACTTGATTTCATCTTAAACTTCATTTGTATCTTGACGATTACAATCAGCGTTCAAACCTTTCATGATTCTTGAAAACACCTCAATCGAGAAGATGAACCAACCGCACTTCATCTATAGAAGAAGAGATTGATGCATATAGTTATGCACCTAAAAACATTCGGAACTTGAGTAAATGTCTAACACGTAGTTGTGCTAATTTCTTTAGTGTTATTATTACCCAAAATAATTTGGTAATTCCTTTCAAAGTAGCAAATTTTGTCACAGCTCCAACAAGTCAACTTCGACTTTTCATTCGAAGTAGCCTTACTAATATCCTGATATATACGATTACCCTTTTCGATACCGAAAAATTCTTTTATATTCCACTATATTACCAGCATACGTACCAGCAACCCCGTTGCTCCTTGACTTAAATCTCTCCGACAAATCACTATATTTATCTATTGAAGTCTCATCATGTACTCGTCCGCATCTTGTAACAAGAATTGCCATACCAATTACTGATAATCAGTAATCAGTACTTTGAAAACTCACAGCATATCTACAACAACAGTTATATGTATACATATAACATTCACCTCTTAGAATTATGATTTTCCATTCTGAAAAGTACCCAGTCTACAAATCAATCCTACAAATTCTGGAAAAAAGAAAAAAGAAAAAAAAAAGAAAGCTGAATACAGCAGCAAAAACTGTACACGACCTTAACCGTCGAAAGTTTGATGATAAAGAATGGAGTATTGGAAACACTCAATAGAAAATTTAGTACCGAAAAGCGGATTATGCGAAACTATGAAGGAAACCGTGGACAAATCACAAAGAATAAGTTTGACTTCAAAGAATCTAAAAGATTCAATGCCTGCTAAGTCTTTAGCGAATATCTTGCTCCTTACTCTAAACCCTTGCGGACAATAGTCTCCATCATCCTCTGATCTTAGATATTCAAAGATATTACCGTATCTTTCATTATAAATATCCTCCATATTTCTGAAGATATTTTCATAACTATTCTTATCTGAAATCATTAATCTCTTCGCGCTATCAGTGTTACATCATATAAAAACTGTTAGTTTCTATATTCTATAAACTTTCAAATTTAAAATATGAATGTTATTGAAGTAATGTTGGGAACTGATGCATGAGTTAGTATAATATAATGACACTTGATCAACGTGATTATATTACAGTAAGTCATGCTGAGTTTCTAATGCAATGTGATGATTCACAGATCATAATGTCATTATGTGCCATGTTACATAACTCTTTCATTATGCTTAACTTCTGAACATATCAAGAAAGTATATTCTTGATAGTTCTATTCTCAGTAATTTTGGTAATTTGACAAATCAAATCGTGCTAATAAATTTTTTTCTTATTTAGAACCTGATGTTTATCCGAAATTCCATACTTACGAATTCTGGACCGTTACTCGCTTTACTAGAGGTCGGGAGGATAATAAAAAGGTAAAGAGCTGCAAAATATAAGAGAAAATATAAGCCCAATAACAACACGGAATTTACAAACTGTGGATATTAATAGGAGTAGCAATATAAAGACACAGCATAATTAAGAATAGTATCACCCCAAGGTTATATTAAAAGTGAACAGATTTTTTTTCTGGTGGAAGATTGAAAAGAAGGATGACAGAAATGATAATTAGGAAAATATTAGGGATTAGAACTGGACTAAGCATTTTCACAACCTTTTGGATGTATGAACTAAGAAAGAAAGTATAGGAATGGAGAGAATAATGGAACGGAGGAGCTTAATTTATAATGAAAATATCGGACAGAGTAATCGAGGAAGATCACCGTATTTAATTATAGAGATCTTAATCTCTTTATTCGTCGAAGAATCAAATCTCTTAGATTTCGAAGATTTTCTTTAAATCCCTTGAATTCCGGAATTCAATCGCGACTACGTCAAAAGTTATGGAAAATCTCCATTTCTTCATCTCGATCTTTTGTGATAGCTTCATTCATATGCTTCGGTTAATCGAATCATTTTATGCATATTACACAATGATAATAAAACTCTATTTATCAACTCATATTCGTCACGAAAACATTTTTATTGTTAACCATGACCACCTCACTCAAATTTCGGGACGAAATTTCTTTAACGGATAGGTACTGTGACGACTCAGAAATTTCCGACCAAATTTAAACTTTATCTTTATATATTTCTGACACAATAAGCAAAGTTTGTTAAGTTAAATCTCAAGAATTTTAAACCATGTTCATACATTCATTTAACCTTCGACTGTTCTCGACGATTCACGAACAACTATTTGTAAATAGATACATATATATTTAAAAATATAAATATTAAATATATATATTAATTGGAAATATAAATTGTATTATTATATTATTTAGTTATTAAAATTAATTTCGAGAAATAAAATAATATAAGATATAATAAAATTTATTATAATTATAATTGCAATTATTATTATTAGCACATTAGTACACTGTATATATAACTTTTTCTTTATATGCATGCTACTATAATTCCTAATTGTCTGAAACCTAATCCTTGACTGATCTTCAGTTTAGTGTGAATGTGATCTGTCTCATGTTTATCATGAATCTTGTAATAGTTTTTAAATCATAGTCAAATAAATTAAAAGGAATCGGTGGATGCATGAACGATAAATACATCATTATATGTAGATATAGACTTGATACAGATAACCTAACGAATATGACATTTACTATGCTTAATTGATTGAGTGATAAGTTTTTGTTACCATTTCACATTATGAGTAATTAATATATTATTATTATTATTAATATTATTATTATTATTATTATAAACATATTTATATTTATTAATTATTAGAATGAATTATAAATAAAAGATAAAGTCAGATGTTTAAGCAATCTATTATATTTCACAATCTTTTTAAATTCTTCTGTATCTGCCCGTGATTTCGTGTCTCCCACAAATGCCACTACAAAACACAATTGGATCTTTCCTATCTACTACAAACAACTATCTTCTTTCACCTCCTATTTCGCAGTCCAAATCATCATCACTTTAGACTTTCTGCAAATTACTAACTGAAGCTATGAACAACTAAAGAACACCACCTCATCACCATCACCTTGCCCAATTTTTAACCGATCACCAACATCAAACCTAATTTATCACTATGCATCGATCATCATTAAAACCACCACAAGAACCATCATCGACACCACACCTTGTTTCTGTGATTATAAACCCTACACCAAATTGTTAACCCCACCTTATCCTTATTTCCTTCTTCTTTCCTCCTACGTGAAAACCAATCACCAACACCGAAATCACACCTGCTGCTACCTCTGCTTGTTTCAAACAGCTGGAACAACCATGAACCACCATTAAACTGTGCAGCTTACTTGTCAAGTTCTTGTTGCTACTATCTGTACACTTCTATTTCAGCTCATAACCAAAACCAAAACCCATTTGATAAAAACAATTGAAAAATCCACTTGTTATTACCTTCGAACAACAATCCCAAAAGCCGTTATAATTTCTTCCTGTTGTTGCTGCACAATGGACTCCTTACAGCTGCAAGTTGATGCCCATATTCTGCTCATTATTGTTGCTACTCGTCACTTCTGGTTACAGCTCAAACCCTCTCAAACCGTTATCAATTATTGCTACTATATGATTTATTTTACTTCTGCAGTTTACCTTTTGTTTCTATTTCTGTCACCGTCACTTGCAACACCATAAAACACCATTATAAACCTGCAACTTTCTTCTTTCGATCATGAACAACCAACAGCCATCACCATTAATTTAACTGCTATACCCTATTATTTTAATAGATCAACCCAACAGCTCATTTGCCATTTAAAATCATCATCTTCGAGCACTCAAAACTATTAAACCGGAAGCTGCTACTGCACTTCTGTTTATGTTTTATTGCTACCATCCGACATCAAACCACAACCACTTGAGCCAATGTGAGCTGCTACTTATTTCTGGTTCGATTACTGCAGCTGCCCAAACTGCTACTGCTGTTTACGTGTCTATTTATTTCTGCTACTGCACCGGCTATTTTCCACTATTGTTCCTGTTAAATCTTTCGTTTTCTGGTTGCCACTGTTGCTGTTTTGATTTAAGAAGTGTGATCAAGAAAGTGAAATAAATTTATTGATGGGTAGTTGAAATACATACGAACGAAAAGAAAGTAGAGGGGTTGACAAGGGACAAACTTCTTGGATTCTAAAAACCTACGGTTTCTTTATTTTTTTCTATGCAAATCTTAGTTGGTCTTCTACTGGATCGAGTATATTCCTGCTAGTGGACTGCGTAATTTAGTGATGATGAGATGCCATATTTCTATGCTATGCAGGCCACATACATGATTAATAATTGGGCCGATTAATACAAAACCCATCGGGTCAAATGTGTTTTTTTTTCTTGGGCCGTTTATTTTTACTAGACTTTCAACTTGGACTGCCTTATCGGGCCATATATTTCTGTTTCTAAAGTTGGGCCGAGAGCATGTTCTCTGCTGGGCCGTATATACGAAAATGATGATAAAGATACATGGTATACGATATTGATTCGATGATATACTAGAAAAGAGAAAGAATATGATACGTGATCTTATAGGTGATGATGATAGTTGATCACGATCATGATGATATGTGATGCATGATGATGATCGCGAGTAGAGATGATGATAGATGATAATTCACTTAATAATAATTAGATTAGATAGTGATGGTATTGATTAAGGTAATGATAATGAATAAGATGACAATGATGATCATAATAACATGATATTGATAACACGAATCCATGATGATTATGATGGTAAATTTTTTTTTCTTTTATTATTTATCATTATTATTTGTATTATTATTATCATTATCATTATCATTATTAAAATCTAATCATTTTCATTATTAAAGATTTCTATAAATATTATTATTATACTAATATTATTATTATATTAATATTTTAAACATTATTATTATTATTATTATTATTATTATTATTATTATTATTATTATTATCATTATCATTATCATTATTATTATTAATATTACTATTCATATTATTATTATTATTATTACAATAGGTATTATTTATGAAAAAAATATATTTATTACCTAAATCATAAATATACTAATATCACATAAATATCATGTTTTTAATATAATATCATTTTTAGTAAAATAACATTTAATAAATTATATATCATATACATATTATAACATATTAAAAGTATTAATATGAATATATATAAGGATATTAGTCTCAATACGATATAAACTTAGTTGATTAATACTATAATGTGTTAATATATATACTTGATATAGGTTCGTGAATCCGAGGCCAACCCTGCATTGTTCAGTATCATCGTATGAATATTTTTACTACAAAATATCGTAGGGTGAGTTTCATTATTCCCTTTTTAAATGCTTTCGCAATATATATTTTTGGGACTGAGAATACATGCGCTATTTTTATAACTGTTTTACGAAATAGTCACAAGTAATTGAAACTACATTATATGGTTGAATGATCGAAATCGAATATGCCCCTTTTTATTAAGTCTGGTAATCTAAGAATTAGGGAACAGACACCCTAATTGACGCGAATCCTAAAGATAGATCTTTCGGGCCTAACAAGCCCTATCCAAAGTACCGGATGCTTTAGTACTTCAAAATTTATATCATGTCCGAAGGAGGATCCCAAAATGATGGGGATATTCTTATAAGCATATTATGAATGTCGGTTACCAGGTGTTCAATCCATATGAATGATATTTTTGTCTCTATGCATGGGACGTACGTTTATGAGAAATGGAAATATGAAATCTTGTGGTCTATTAAAAATTATGAAATGATTATTTATGTTAAACTAATGAACTCTCCAACCTTTTGGTTGACACTTTAAAGCATGTTTATTCTCAGGTACAAAAGAAATCTTCCGCTGTGCATTTGCTCATCTTAGAGATATTACTTGGAGTCATTCATGACATATTTCAAAAGACGTTACATTCGAGTCATTGAGTTCATCAAGATTATTATTAAGTCAATTATAGTAAGATATATTACGAAATGGTATACATGTTGTCAACTTTCGATGTAATGAAAGATTGTATTTTCAAAAACGAATGCAATGTTTGTAAAATGTATCATATAGAGGTCAAGTACCTCGCGATGTAATCAACTGTTGTGAATCGTTTATAATCGATATGGACTTCGTCCGGATGGATTAGGACGGGTCGTTTCAGACGATACTGAACAATGCAAGGTTGGCCTCGGATTCACGGACCTATATCATTTATATATATATATTAACACATATAATTGTAATCAAACAAATTTATATATATATATATATATATATATATATATATATATATATATATATATATATATATATATATATATATATATATATATATATATATATATATATATATATATATATATATATATATATATATATATATTTATTAGTGATATCATTTTATATTAATAACTTGTATTTTTCATAAATGAATTCATTTTATGTACTTTAAATAAATAAAAATGTAGTTATATTATATGTATAAAGTATAGTTTTATATAACTAATAGTAATTTGATAAAATAATATTAATGTTAAAAATAATAATAATAATAATAATAATAATGTTAATAATAATACTAATAATAATAATAATAACTATGATAATAATAACTTTACTACTAATGATAATAATGTTAATAATAATAATAAGAATAATAATAATAATAATAATAATAATAATAATAATAATAATAATAATAATAATAATAATAATAATAATAATAATAATAATAATATTACTAATACTAACAATAGTGATAATAATATTAATTGTATGAATGATACTAATAATTATATTTTTAATATTTGTAATAATATAATAACAATAATAATTAATAATAACAATAATAATAATAATAATAATAATAATAATAATAATAATAATAATAATAATAATAATAATAATAATAATAATAATAATAATAATAATAATAATAATAATAATAATAATAATGAGTAATAAGTAAACTACCTCAAAGAAGTAACCCTAAAAAAAATGTCCAAGTCCGGGTTTGAACCCGCGTCCTCCCACTAACCCATTAACACCTTTAAACCAATGAACCAATGATTTGTTTTGGTATTAACCCGCATGATTAACTAGTTCATCTTCTCAAACACTTATCATTTCATCATCATTAACATGATCTAATATCATCATCATTCTTATATCATAATCATCTCTATTATCATGATATCATAGTAATCATCATCATCATAAATAAACTGTCCTAAACATAATCATGTTTCATCATCAAACTCGCTATCATCATACATCATAATCATAATCGTGACCTCATCAAGATCATCATAACCAACACTAATCTAGCTCGTTATTTTGGCCCAACAGCAGCCCAAATTCTTTAACCCATCATTGTTTACAGCAACCCAAAATAAATTCCAGCTCTTCTATTTTAATTTTGGTCGGCCACAATATTTTAACTTGTCCCACATGTATCGATTGGTCTGGGAAATTGATACACGATGTAAAGTTATATTCCCTACTTCAATTTGACAAAACTTTAATCGGTCAACAAAAACAACCAGTTTCGGTGTGGTGCAGATGGTGGTTTATAACAGAACAATGGTGTTAGAATGTGGCGGTGATTGTTTCAACGAGACAGAAATATTAACAGAAGCAGTCACAGTGGTTTGGTGTTTCATGAAAGTAGAGAGAGAGAGAGATAAAGGGATGAACGATGGTGGATTGATGGTGAGGGTTTAATGGTTGATTGGGTTTGATAAAATGGGTGTTCTTGGACTGAAAAAGAAACAGAAAAACGAGTAGCAGTGGTGGTGATTAAATGGGTTGAAGAAGTAGAAATGGATCCAGGTTTTTGTGGTTTGCTTTGGTGGTTATACGAATTAAAAACAGGAGAGAGAACAGAAAAAAATGCAGGTTTTTGCAGAGGTTTAACAGCAACAATATCGATCATGGTTTGGTGGTTTCTTGAAAGAAAAACAGAAGAAAGACAGCAGATGCAGCAACAATGGTGGCGATTAAAGTGATGGTGGAGATCAAGGATAGAAGAGATGGCGGTTGAAGTGGTTCGATGGTTGTTGATATGGGTTATGGTTTCACGAAGATGGTGGGTTTTGAAGTTACACGAAAGTGGTGGCAGGTTTAGGTGTTAGACGATGGTTCTTAGTTGAAGTGGGTTTTACGAAACAGGAAATCAAGTGGGAAGGTTACGGTTGGTGAAGGTGATTGAGGGTGGTGTTGGATTGGGTTTCGGTTGATAATGATGATGGGTTTGTAACGGGTTTCAATGGTGCTGCAAATTCTCGAACAAAACACAAGTAAGAAAAATAAAATAGCAAGACGATTAATATGGTTCCGGTTATGGTGAGATTGAAGAAGAGAAACATGGTTACATGTGGTTTAATAAATAAAGAAAATAGAAACGAAAACCAGAAGGTAGGATATGGTGGGGTGGTGGTGTTCATTGATGGTTGTTTTCAGCTAAAAAAAATAGAAGTATGTATGCGGGTTGTGTGGGGGAAAAGGGTGGTGTACCGAATAGAAACATGGAAAAGATGGTGAAGATGGCGGTTTGGATTAATCTTCAATGGTGAAGTGATGTAGCCGATGATGAATGAAGGTGGTGGCTAGTGATAAGAGTGATGTCTAGTGTTGTTATGCTTATAACCATCTATCTGTGTATATATATATATATATAGAGAGAGATATATAGATAGTTAACGTGTAATATATTTAATATTATAATATATTATATTTTACATTCATAAAGAAAAATGAATAAGAAACGTGCACATGGAATAGGATGGCAGCCATCATTTTGAATTCTTGTGCCGACAGTTTTTAGAGGCTATTATTTCGTACTCCGTTGTTACACAGTGGCGGATAAAAGTTCTCAGAAAAATTCCAAAAATTTAGATTAATTATAAATATTTATTTTACTCATTATTTTATAAAAATGGTCATTAATTATTTTAAAATTATTAAGTAAAAATTAAATTCACTGTCCGCGCTCGATCCCAAGTAGAATATAAAAAGTGTTAAAATTTAACAATTAGATCCTTAATATACTTTTAATAAGCCTATAATTTATATAAATCACTTTCGGATCACTGTTTATTTTAAAGTCACATAACTTCATTTTTAACTGGTTTAATATCGATCTAAACATCAAACGAGTATTACAATCATTTTTAATATACCATATTTATTTATAGATATATTTTAAATAATAATTATTATAATATCCTATTTTTATTTTATTTTACATAATTAATTTTAATAACAACAACATATAATACTTCAAATTATATTTCAAATTATTATTTATATATATATATATATACACACACATATCTATTTACAATTAATTGTTCGTGAATCGTCGGAAGCGGTCGAAGGTTAATTGCATATATGAAATTAGATCAAAAATTTTTGAGACTCAACCTAACAGACTTTGCTTATCGTGTCAAAAATATTAAATCGTATCGAGAGTTTGGTTCAAAATTAGTCGAAATTTTTCGGATCGTGACATGTATAAGTTATACTTCGAGTAATATAGTCTACCGATGATTAATTCTAATTATTAATAAAGGTACACGTCGCAAAACATAAAGTGCTAGTTTTCTAAGCGTACGAAACGTCGTTCGAAAAATCAGAAACGGGACATAAGTCGAGCTTCAACGTATAATTCATCGGAGCTAAAATTTCAAGTTAACTAGACATGAGAATATACTATAATATATAATTAATTAATATAAATTGTATATATTATATATTTATTTAATTATGTCGACAAGCAAAACAACAAAACGATTGTGTGCTCTCAAACCTTCCCATGCGATCGCATGGGATATGGCTTAGGAAGCCATGCGATTGCATGGCACCTCTTTGCTGGCTAACTCTATAAAGCTCAGTCGAAATCAGTTTTACGCACACACATCTCTCTTTCTATCTTGCTCCCTCTGTATTATATTAAAATTATTATTATTATTATTATTATTATTATTATTATTATTATTATTATTATTATTATTAAGATTAATATTAATATTAATCTTATAGTTAGGAGTATAATTATTAGTATTACTATACATAAAATATTACGACGAGGTTATGCCCAAACGATTTCAAAACAAGCCTTTTGAGCGGGATAGAGCTAAGGAAACTATGGGTTATAACTATGGAGGTTATGGGTAATGTTCGTGGGTATTGACCCAAGTCAAACCTAGTGTTTATCATCTCCGTTGCGTCTACGTACTTTCCTACAATATTGAATCACAATATTGATACGTGAGCATTCATATCTTATCCTTTATATATTAATAGTGTATCCATGTCTAGTGCTCGAGTATATATGTTTATACATGTTTGTATGCCAAATTTCATCATTAGATAGTTTTACGATGAATCACGAATTTAATACATATACTACTAATATAAGGTATATGATATACATGTTATTGGAAAGCTGGCGAAAAATTAATAACTTTTCATTTAGAAATCGCGTGATTTCGATGAACGGATTAAAAGATATGGTCAACTGAATTATAATTAACATTAATTGAAATTGCTTTTGAATCTGCAATTGATATTTAAACAAGTTGTTTATAAGATTGATAAATTGGATTTTCATATATTACAAATCGAGTAAATGAATTTCAATATAAGGCACGTCTCGTCTTGTTGAACAATTGTCAAAGTTGACTGTCTTATCATATTTTAAAGCTTTATAAACACTATAATCTGGTTTTACAAGTATTGGGAAACGATATGAAATGTTAAATATATTCAATTTCCATGATCATTCAAATATAATATAACTCTTGAAATAAATAATGTTTTGAGTTTGATAAACTATAAATTCGTTCAATTATCAAGACTTATACTATGTTAATATAATAAACATGTATAGATTTAAAGATCATATTGGGTCAGGTTGACTTTTTGAGATGACTTTTGTTAACTTTTGCATGTCGGTCTCGAGCATTAGGATTGTGATACACTATGACCTGACCTAGCTTGTTAGGCATGTATTGACCAACATATGTTCTCTAGGTTGAGATCTACGGTTATTTTGCATTCCGAGTTTCGGTCACATTTCAGTGAATGACCTTATGTGCTGTTAAGGTGAGTTTCATTTGCTCCCTTTTTAATTGCTTTTGCAATCTATATTTTTGGGCTGAGAATACATGCACTTTATTTTAAACGCAATGGATACAAGTACTCCGTACATACTAAATTCTACACCGAGTTTGAACCGAAAATCCCTTAGCTTTGGTAACTAGTAACTGTCGGTTATAAGAACTGGTGGGCGCGAGTAGTTATATATGGATCCATAGGGCTTGACATCCCCGTCTGTTCCAGGTATAGAATCCCTATCCTGAACTATAAAACAGACGTATACTATTTGAGTTTAATACACGTTGGATTGCATGTATTGTACATGTTGGTTGCATGTATGTTAAAACAGAGGTACTTATTATAACGTTAAAGTTTAGTTACCAGAGTGCTCAATTTCGTAGAATAATTTGATAAACGTTTCTGGATGAAACAACTGAAATCTTGTGATCCACCTTTATATACGAATTATGCGCAACATTAAAACTATGAATGTAACATCCCGCGTTTTTCCGTTAAATTTATTTTAACACCGTCTTTTTTTTTTATTATTATATATATAATATCTTCCGTTATTTAATTATAACGACACCCGTTTACTCTAGCATTTTTTTAAAAATATTCGTTTGGTTAATTCACGCACCCGCACCCAAACTAGAGGGACCATTTTTGCCAAGTGATCAAAGGTGTGACTAGGTCAACTAGTCAACACCCTTTCTCCTCCATTCATTTATTTTCATTTCATTTTCATTTTTCCTTTAACACTTTCAACTTTTCTTTCAACCTTCATCATCAAGAATCATCATCTACTTACAATCGATCAAGCTTCAATCAAAACAAATTATATATTCGTGATCCTCTCTTCATCCTCTTCGATTTGGTACCAACTTCATCACATTTGGGTAACATTTCTAAAACACTAGATTTCTTTAAATTCGTGTTCTTGACTTATAAAGTTGTTAATTAGTGTCTATGGCTCATTGTGATGTCGTGTATGTAATTTGTATGCTCGATTTGTTGTATTTGGTGTAACTAGTTCATTATGAAAATTGCTTGCTAAATCTTTGATTTTGGATGATTAAAAGTTGTTTAATTGTTAAAGTTCATGTATTAAATGTGTTACTAGCATCATTAGCTTCAATTTGATGTGGAGGATGATTAAGAAAACTTCAAAAACATGATTATTGATTTTGAGATGTTTGACTAGGGTTTGATAGTTCTTGACATGAATTTTTGGATGCTTGAATGTCATGGAATGTTAATTGTTAGTGTTTAGTAGTAATGTATGCTCCATTACCTTCAAAACGGCATATCATATGTGTGAATTGGTTTCCCGAAACTCAAATTGCATTTGATGAACTTGAAACCTTGAAATGAACGTTTAATGATCACTTGATGAGTTTTCGGCTATTGTAAATGATGTTGTCGTTTGATGATAAGTGCTTAGTTGTGTTCCTTGTCAAAAGAGCTTTACAACGGTATAAGATACGTCTTCTAGTTGTTTACGGTTTGCGTTTTGTGGTTGTTTGAAGTTTTGACCAAGACTTGAACCTTGAAACTGACCAGGTGCCAGACCACGTGTTAGGTCGCGGCGCGACACCCCTGGCCGCGGCGCGGCATAGGCCGTGTCCAGCTTCTGTCCCACTTGTCCATTTTACCAAAAATGTTTGGGATGTTCTAGACCTCCAATTCACTTGCAACTTGTTTTAACATGCTTATATATGAATAACTAGCATAGAAAATTTGTCCGAGACCCGACCCGAACATGTTGACTTTTTCGTTGACTTTGACCCGACCAAGTTTGACTTTTTGTCAAACTTAACCAAATACTTATGCAACCTTTCTAACATGATTATTTACTAGTATCTTGCATGAAACTTGACAATTTGATTCACATGCTAATATAATCGAGTCGTAACGAGCCATAGGACTAATTGAACATCTTTGACCGTTTGTGTTTACCGTTATTGATATAACCTATATGTTTAGGTCAAGACTAGCTTGGCTTTGCACGCGTTTACTTGTTGAAGTACTTTATTAACTCTTGCACTCGAGGTGAGATCATAGTCCCACTTTTACTCTTTTTGAACTTACTTTTGGGATGAGAAAACATAAACGTTCTTTTAAACTACGTGAACACAAGTACAGGGAAAACAAACATTCTACATACGAGTTTGAACACAAATCCTCAATTCGATTATCATTAGTTACATCAGATGGTGTAAGCGAGAACTTATGCTATATGGCCATATGGGTTTGACAAACCCTCACTTCGGACGGTTCGCTACCGTCTACGGGTGAAATATATTTTCGGGAAATAGTGTATGTTCTAACACTATTATTACGGGGTTCAACGGACGGAATGTTAAGCTTTGATAATTGAGTGCTCGTGAATATTAACGTTTAGAATGTGTTACTATTATTTCAACTTTGCAAACCTTGTGGTTCGACTTACTTACTTTTACTCACTTACTTACTTAAACCTATGATTTCACCAACATTTTTCGTTGACAGATTTCTATGTTTTTCTCAGGGCTTGCACGATATGTGAAACATGCTTCCGCTCACTATTTGATACTTGCATTGGATGTCGAGTATACATGCATTTCATGGAGCGTCTTTGACTTTACTTTAAACCGTGTCGCCTAGATTTCATTTGTACTTATAACCTTGTAACTTAACCTATGGTTGAACTATTCTTGTAAACTTTGAAAACAATCTTTATTTTGAAATGAAGGCGACATATTTTGGTCAAACGTTGTCATAAAGACTTATGACCAGGTAATGGGACCCACGTAGACGACGCCGTCACTTGACGATTTGTCGGGGTCGCTACAAGTGGTATCAGAGCCTTGGTTGTAGGGATTTAGAGTTCATTTGTGTCCACCCCGAGTCATAGGGTACATGGGTGAATCTAGACTACAACCGGCATATAGACTGAAGTAGGAATTATTTGACTATTTGTGCATTTATACTCGAACTCTTCTATCATATCTAACTCGTATTCGACCTTGATCTTACGTTGATAAATTTGTTGACGCGCCACCTTGACTTTATAGAATAATGTCGAATGCACATATGAATCAGGGTAATATAATTGCCGGGATTATATTACGGTGACTCATATGAACGTTCCGACATTACGACATAAAGAATTTAAGGCGAATCAAGGAAAATTTTCTCTTCATCATTATTCCATATCACGATTAGTATTGTTAAGAATACTAATCAACGATATTCTTGTGTCATGAAGGAACAATGGCTCACCAAGGTCAACACAATACCCTTCCCGAAACTTTAGAACAAACCCTTCAACGAATGATAGCCACCGCCGTGGGTGAGGCCGTGGCCGATCACTTCTCCAACCACAACAACAATCATGGAGCCGATAATTCAAACGAGGGGTGCTCCTACAAAAACTTCATGGGGTACAAACCTCCCACTTTCGATGGAACCGGGGGACCGATTGCTCTCACCCGATGGTTCGAACAAACGGAAGCCGTTTTTAACATAAGCGGTTGTCAGGACCAAGATAAGGTCAAGTTTTCCACCCTCACTTTCACCGGCATTGCTCTCTCATGGTGGAACAAGTACGTACAATCGGTGGGTATCGATGAAGCCCACACACTCTCATGGACCGAATTAAGAGAAAGAATGATCACCGAATATTTTCTGCGCGACGGGACTCGAAGGCTCGAACAGGGTCTAAGGAATTTAAGAACGGTCGGGAATGACCTCGGAGCTTATAATCAACGGTTTACCGAACTAGTCTCAATGTGTCCAAATCTCATGACTCCCGAATTCCTAAGAGTCGAACTTTACATGGATGGCCTCCCTAAGAGCATTCAACACGGGGTAATGGCATCCCAACCCACTAACCTACAAGAGGCTTTAACAAAGGCCCACCAAACTTTAGAAACGGTGAATGAAATGGAAGCACCGGTACGAATGGTCGAGAACCACCCGAGTAACAACAAAAGAAAATGGGAAGCCTCGCAACCAAGCAACCACAACAATAACAACATCTCCAAGAAGCCTTTCACCCCGGCGGCAAGAAGGGGTATGCCGGAACCCTACCTCACTGTAACAAGTGTCGCAAACATCATTTTGGTGAATGTGGCAAACCCTTTTGCGTCAAGTGTCAAGGAAGTGGTCATGTGGCCCATGTCTGTAAGGGTACCGTTACCGTCGCTCGAAGGGTGCCCAACGCACACAGGACGGGTGCATGCTTTGAGTGTGGCCAACTGGGTCATTTTAGGAATGTGTGCCCAAAGAAGAAATCAACCCCAACGCACGCCATTGAACTTTCAACATCGACACCTAGGATGCCCGAGACGACGATGGACTAGTCACGGGTACGTTTCTCCACAACAAACCGTATATTTCATACTTGTTCTATTCGATTACCGCTAGACGTTTTACAACCAAGACTTTGACTTGTACTCATTACATTCCATCTTTTCCCCTATATACTATTTAGGCAATTTAAGCGACCAACGGAAAAATATTGTGTGCCTATAAATATTATCGGAGGATATACGTTAAGAAATTGAACTCGACACCTATAGAACTAAGGAACTCAAAACCTATTCATTAAGAAGAAATTGTTGCCCTACATTTATGTATAGATTATTGTGAACTAAGAAATTTTCGGTTGGAAACCGATGCCCTCTCCCTTACATCCATGACCTCATGATTATTTGCACGAATCCCGTATGTTCCAAATCGACCTCCGTTCCGGTTATCATCAATTGGGGGTTAAGGGAGACGAAGTCTCCTAAGCCATTTTCCGAACTCGCAACGTTAGTTGTAAATCTCTCTTAGTACCCTTCAATTTATTTAGGACTCTGTCCGTATCCATGAACCTCCTAAACCACGTATGCAAACTTATCTAGACAAATCCGTTATCGTATTTATACATGATATCTTGACCTATTCAAGTAAAGAAGGAAAAAGAACAACATCTCCGTCTTACGCTCGAACTTTTGAGAAAAGAGCAACTCTATACCAAATTCTCTGAGTGAGAATTTCTGTTGAACGAAGTCCAATTTTCTAGACCATGATGTTAATGGTCAAGGCATTACAATCAATCTCGAAATCAAGCCACATGTAATCAGGAAACTCTCCCAACTCAGACTTGCATTCGTAAAATCTTAGATCTCGTCTGTTTTCACCGAAGATTCATTTCTGACTTTTCTCGTGTTACACGACTTTTAAACTCGTTAACTCACTAAGGAAAACTTTAAACCTCTCCGTGTTCGAACCTTGAGCGTGATTCTTCACACCAACATTTCTAGTTAAAATCGTATAGCAACAGATGGAACTCGAACATGGAAATATTTCTACTTGAACGCCGAAAGGCATACTCTCTCGACTCAAAAATCAACATAACTAAAATTCGTTATTTTACACGAAGAATTCGAATACTAAATTGTGGATCCGATCAATTTTCTCGTCATCACGTACCACACTACATACCTCTGTTATTTCACCGTCACCGTCTGATATTACTGGAATTTAAGATAGCACACAATCCAACGATACTTCACTCTTCTTTGACTTAACGCCCTTGTGTTTCTGATAATCGGTCAACTATTATTCAACCCCGAGCTATACAACTACGTGTACTACCTCGTTTCACTTTCAGACTTCAACTTTTGACAACTAGAGGCACGTTATAGCAACCTCGAGATGTAAGCTCATCCTATTCTAAGTCCTCATTTCACTCCTATCTTTATCGCTCGCATTTCCGTTTAAGGAAACTCCTTGTAACATTTCTCCATGGATAGAGAAACTCCTCATATTACATTAGTGTTCGCCACGAGGGTGAATAGTCCTAACGAACATTTTTCGAACCCTAACTGACTTGTTCAAACATATCTTGAGAGATTCTATTCCAACACGGTGTATCTTTGTCAATTATCCCGTATCGAAATACTCGTTTCACTTCTAGTTTTACAAGAAACCTTGGAGACCCGCTTAGACATGAGTACCGCGTACCACCCACAAACCGACGAACCAAGCAAACGAACGATTTACGTCTTGGAAAGACATGTCACAAACTCGTATTGTCACCTTTAGTAGTTCTTCTTACAACGACAGCTATCATTCGTATATTAACGTAACACTTCCGAAACCCTATATGACCGCAGATGTCATACCCCTGTTCATTTAACCAAAACATGTGGCAAGCAAATCACCGAATCTGAACTCCATCAAGAAACAACAATTGAGATCATTCAAGTCCGAGAAGGGCTCGAGACAACCCATAGTCACCAAAAGAGTTATACCAAACTTAGATGAAAACCTCACAAAAATCCCTGTGTGTAACAGTGTAATATTGAGAACCCGCACCTTGGAAAGGTGTGATCCGCTTCGGGAATCAGGGAAAGTTAAAACCCGCGACACGTTGACCCTTTTGAAACCTTGGGGCGTATTGGAACCGCTTCCTACCGTTTAGAACTTCCGACTCAATTAAGTTTCCGTTTACCTTACATTTCGTGTAACAAACTTAGAAATGTGTCCTGCGGAACAGGAACGTGCAATCCTGTTAGATACCTCAACTATCGACGACAAACTTCTCTTCATAGGAAACCGGTTGAACTTGTGGGTCGTGAAACCAAACCTTGATACTACGTAACACCCCCACTATTCGGGTTCGTGGAATACCCAAGACAGCACCTTCACTCAGTTGTAGAGTTACAACACTAGGTCTCGAGTAAGAGATATCGGCTATTACTTCCAACTAAATTTCGGGACGAAATTTCTTCTGAGGTGTGGATAATGTAACATCCCGCGTTTTTCCGTTAAATTTATTTTAACACCGTCTTTTTTTTTTATTATTATATATATAATATCTTCCGTTATTTAATTATAACGACACCCGTTTACTCTAGCGTTTTTTTTAAAATATTCGTTTGGTTAATTCACGCACCCGCACCCGAACTAGAGGGACCATTTTTGCCAAGTGATCAAAGGTGTGACTAGGTCAACTAGTCAACACCCTTTCTCCTCCATTCATTTATTTTCATTTCATTTTCATTTTTCCTTTAACACTTTCAACTTTTCTTTCAACCTTCATCATCAAGAATCATCATCTACTTACAATCGATCAAGCTTCAATCAAAACAAATTATATATTCGTGATCCTCTCTTCATCCTCTTCGATTTGGTACCAACTTCATCACATTTGGGTAACATTTCTAAAACACTAGATTTATTTAAATTCGTGTTCTTGACTTATAAAGTTGTTAATTAGTGTCTATGGCTCATTGTGATGTCGTGTATGTAATTTGTATGCTCGATTTGTTGTATTTGGTGTAACTAGTTCATTATGAAAATTGCTTGCTAAATCTTTGATTTTGGATGATTAAAAGTTGTTTAATTGTTAAAGTTCATGTATTAAATATGTTACTAGCATCATTAGCTTCAATTTGATGTGGAGGATGATTAAGAAAACTTCAAAAACATGATTATTGATTTTGAGATGTTTGACTAGGGTTTGATAGTTCTTGACATGAATTTTTGGATGCTTGAATGTCATGGAATGTTAATTGTTAGTGTTTAGTAGTAATGTATGCTCCATTACCTTCAAAATGGCATATCATATGTGTGAATTGGTTTCCCGAAACTCAAATTGCATTTGATGAACTTGAAACCTTGAAATGAACGTTTAATGATCACTTGATGAGTTTTTGGCTATTGTAAATGATGTTGTCGTTTGATGATAAGTGCTTAGTTGTGTTCCTTGTCAAAAGAGCTTTCCAACGGTATAAGATACGTCTTCTAGTTGTTTACGGTTTGCGTTTTGTGGTTGTTTGAAGTTTTGACCAAGACTTGAACCTTGAAACTGACCAGGTGCCAGACCACGTGTTAGGTCGCGGCGCGACACCCCTGGCCGCGGCGCGGCATAGGCCGTGTCCAGCTTCTGTCCCACTTGTCCATTTTACCAAAAATGTTTGGGATGTTCTAGACCTCCAATTCACTTGCAACTTGTTTTAACATGCTTATATATGAATAACTAGCATAGAAAATTTGTCCGAGACCCGACCCGAACATGTTGACTTTTTCGTTGACTTTGACCCGACCAAGTTTGACTTTTTGTCAAACTTAACCAAATACTTATGCAACCTTTCTAACATGATTATTTACTAGTATCTTGCATGAAACTTGACAATTTGATTCACATGCTAATATAATCGAGTCGTAACGAGCCATAGGACTAATTGAACATCTTTGACCGTTTGTGTTTACCGTTATTGATATAACCTATATGTTTAGGTCAAGACTAGCTTGGCTTTGCACGCGTTTACTTGTTGAAGTACTTTATTAACTCTTGCACTCGAGGTGAGATCATAGTCCCACTTTTACTCTTTTTGAACTTACTTTTGGGATGAGAAAACATAAACGTTCTTTTAAACTACGTGAACACAAGTACAGGGAAAACAAACATTCTACATACGAGTTTGAACACAAATCCTCAATTCGATTATCATTAGTTACATCAGATGGTGTAAGCGAGAACTTATGTTATATGGCCATATGGGTTTGACAAACCCTCACTTCGGACGGTTCGCTACCGTCTACGGGTGAAATATATTTTCGGGAAACAGTGTATGTTCTAACATTATTATTACGGGGTTCAACGGACGGAATGTTAAGCTTTGATAATTGAGTGCTCGTGAATATTAACTTTTAGAATGTGTTACTATTATTTCAACTTTGCAAACCTTGTGGTTCGACTTACTTACTTTTACTCACTTACTTACTTAAACCTATGATTTCACCAACGTTTTTCGTTGACAGATTTCTATGTTTTTCTCAGGGCTTGCACGATATGTGAAACATGCTTCCGCTCACTATTTGATACTTGCATTGGATGTCGAGTATACATGCATTTCATGGAGCGTCTTTGACTTTACTTTAAACTGTGTCGCCTAGATTTCATTTGTACTTATAACCTTGTAACTTAACCTATGGTTGAACTATTCTTGTAAACTTTGAAAACAATCTTTATTTTGAAATGAAGGCGACATATTTTGGTCAAACGTTATCATAAAGACTTATGACCAGGTAATGGGACCCACGTAGACGACGCCGTCACTTGACGATTTGTCGGGGTCGCTACAATGAACTCACCAACCTTTGTGTTGACACTTGAAAGCATGTTTATTCTCAGGTTCCTAGAAGTCTTCCGCTGTTTGCTTATCTGTTATACAAGCTATGTGCATGGAGTCATACATGCTTTATTCGAGAAAACATTGCATTCACAAAATCATCACCATGTATCTTATTTTGACTGCATTATCAACGGATGTAGTATTGTAAACTATTAATTACGGTGATTGTCTATATGTAGAAATCATCAAACGTCAAAAACCTTGGAAATTGATATTCAATTATGGTGTGCCTTTTCAAAAGAATGCAATGTTTACAAAACGTATCATGTAGAGGTCAGTACCTCACTATGAAATCAATGAATGATGTATTCGTCCAAAGGGATTTGGACGGATCATCACAGAAACCATCAGGCTATTATTGGCAATTGCAACAATGAAAAATTAGGAAGTTTACCATTTATACGTGGATATCAAACTGGATAAAGTATTTAAAGAAATGGTGTTCAAGAAATGCACACATGACTAGGCTATATACAAGGTTCGTTGCTCTAAATCAGTCTTAATAGTTGGTATTTATGTAGGCAACATAATTGTGACAGGATTAAGTGAGCATCAAGTAAGAAGTTTTAAAGAAAAGATGAAACGGGTGTTTGAAATGACTGACTTAGGTAAGTTAAGTTACTACTTGGGAATAGAGGTGAAACAAAGTGATGATGGAATTGCGTTATCACAAGCTGCATATGCCAAGAATATATTAGAAACAACATGTATGTGAAATTGTAACTCGGTAAGGTATCCTATGGAGCCTAAGCATAGCATGTCCAAAGATGAAGAAGGCAAAGAAGTGAATGCAATCGAAGACTCATGGGAATTCTTCGTTATCTGATCCATATGAGGCCTGATTTGGCCTATTCAGTTAGAATTGCTATCCATTATATGCAGACACCAAATAAGGTGCATTTGAAGGCTGTGAAACACATCGCGAGGTATCTGAAAAGGACAATCCATGATGGACTTGTCTACGGCAGAGGTGGAAAAGAACGATTAGTTGGGTACTGTAACTCTAGTCATGGGATGGATACAGATGATAGAAAAGGAACATCATGTACGGTTCTATATTTGAGAATGTTTGTTCAGCTCAGCATCACAAAAGCAAAATACAGTGGCATTAGCCTCACATGAGGCAGAGTTCATGGCAGCTACATCAGCTGCATGTCAAGAAATTTGGCTAAAGAATCTGTGTTGAGTCCCTAAAATAATTAAGGATTTAATTATGACAAAACAACAATTATGTACACTAAAATGTTATGTGCAACCAACACAGGTTTATTCATGTATAGACAACATTTGTTGTTGTGTCAAGTGTCCCAGTATGCTGCCTGGTATACCAGCACAAGGTAGACAGTATTCTTCAATCAGCACAGGATGTGCGCCTAGCAAATTATGAAGATCAAGTGAACCAGTAGAAGAACCAGCATAGCTGGTAGTAGCATACAACACTTAGACGAATTATGCTCCATTATAAGCATAATTGTTTTCTATGTGGTCTACAACAATTGTACTATTCAACAGAAGTCAGAGACAAAGTTGAACAGAAAAGGATAGGTGTCGGCAGCTGACAAGTGACCTTACAAAACCACGTGGGAATGCAGAAGTTTAACACATGTGCAGACATGTCTAATACTTTGTCAACACCTAGAGAACCCAACATTCTATTTGTTTATTCAAATAGTGGTGCCAAACCGAATTGGAGTGCTCCTGCAAATAGCTACCAAAGAGGAAAGAAAGAGAGCACGCTCTCTGACGCAGTTGTCTACACAAGTACAGACTTTCTATGTACCAGTGAACAATAGATCAATTACATGGATAATAGGACTACTATAAATAGAAATTATCCACTATTGTAATATTTAGTGGCGTGGGTTTATTTAAATAGAGTCCAAACTTGTAATAGCTTTAAGATATCTTCTTTAGCTACACTTAGGCGTAATTTGTAATCAACCAACTATTTATTCCGCCTTAGAACAGTTATGATTCTTTGAGATTCATATCAATAAAAGAATAATGTTGAAAATTACCCAAGACTCTCATTTAAATTATTTGTTTGAATACACTCACTGGTTTATTAAGTGTTTAATAAAAAAGAATTATATTCACCCCCTCTACAATACTCTTGTTGTTAATCAGGAACCAACAATCTGCTTTGTGAAAAATGGGTTAGTGCTACTCAAAGGTAACCTTGCTCGTAGACAATAGCTCAGCTATAGAATTAATGAAGAACCGGTGTTTCATGGATGGAGCAAACATATTGACATTCGGTAGCACTTCATACATGAGTGTGTTGAAAGGGGTCGAATCACAGTTGAGCATATCAGTGATGAAAAGCAAAGGGCAGATGTCCTAACTAAAGCATTACCAAATATCAAGTTCAAAGAAATGTGGGAACTTCTCAGGATGAAAGATCTTCAATGTATAAGTCACAATTGAGGGGGTGATTGTTGGATCAAATTATGACATAGTAAAATCTTTGAAAGTACTGAGGAAAGTGGATTAATGTTGAATGAAATGTGGGTGACTGAAAGTGTGATCCTAATTATTAGGAAGTTATTTTTATCTTGTTTTATTTTAATGGCTAGCAAGTTATCTATACTATATATTAAATCTCAAACATGATGATGTCATCCTTATGAAAGATTAAACCTCTATTTAACATCAAGTTGCCACATGTCATTTTCTTATGAACTTGGATGATGTCATATATATTTAATTTTTAAATATAAGTAATTAAGGAAAATAGAATTTTTAAGAAATATTAATATCGTATTTTTAATTGTTTCTTAACCATTTCAAAATTCAAAATAAATACTAAATGCTCAATTTTCAAGGAATATTGCAATTTTTATTGTTTATTAACCGATTTTAAAATTCAAATTCAATAACAATATGCTCCGTTAATGTCATTCCATCAATTCATTTTTCATTTACTTTTCCTCTTATTTGATCTACATTCTCTCAAAATTCATTGACAAACTTTATCTTCAAATTTAATCTAGATGACATGCATCGTGCTAATTTAAAGCCTTGTAAATTTATCAACGTCTCGCCCGAACTTCCGTATTTATTAGAACACATTTTTAAGAACATGTTCAGTTGGATTTAGTTAACATTTACATGGATTAAAAGGTGATGAGTTAGATATGTTCATGAAAGCATATTAAAAACAGGTAAAGTCTAAATGAAATACAAAAATTACTTTTTCATCAAATTATTATCTTTAGGTAAAGTGTAATTCCTGCGGTCGAACTTTTGATTATTGGGCTTATCTTTGTTATGGGCTTATTTAGGTTCGCCTGCTTTAATAAATGGGCTTGGTACCCAGTCTAGGTTTAATGTTTAGTTTGTTTACGTTGTTGTAGGTGTAGAATGAGTCTACCGATTCCTACGGTTTCTTTCCTTTATTTTTGGTTAACGTTTGAGTCTGTAGAACGTGGTGTTTCATCGTGTCTTGTACTCTGCCATATATGTATGGCTTATCAATTGTTAATAAAAGGCATCGAGTGTTGTTTGCCATTACTCTGATATTACCTTTTGTTTATACAAGTGGTATCAGGAGCAAACATTGTGAGCAATCATATTCAAAGAGATAGTGTAATGGCGGAAGAAAAAAGCCATTTTCAGACGACTTGTGTACCCAAGTTTGATGGGGATTATGATCACTGGTGCTTGTTGATGGAGAATCTTCTTCGGTCAAAGGAATATTGGCAAGTGATTGAAGAAGGGTACACTGAACCAGGAGATAGGGCAAAGCTATCAGAAACTGAACATATCAGTGTCGATGCGTTGAAATTAAAGGATTTGAAGGCACAGAATTATTTGTTTCAGTCAATTGATAAACATATTCTTAAGACGATCACTCAAAAGAATACGGTTAAGCAAATATGGGATGCTATGAAGATGAAGTATCGGGGAAATGCTCGTGTTAAACGAGCTCAACTCCAACGTTTAAGAAGAGACTTTGAAATGCTGGAGATGAAATCAGGAGAAACTGTTGCTGCATATTTTGGAAGAGTCATGGTAACAACAAATGATATGCGAAATTGTGGGGAAACTATGCAAGATATTCAAATCGTGGAGAAAATTCTCCGCACACTAACAAACAACTTCATACCTATTGTGTGCTCCATCGAAGAATCCAAGGATCTTGATACGTTAACTATTGATGAGCTTCAGAGCTCATTACTGGTTCATGAGCAGAAACTTCTAAAAAGAGTGTCAGACGAACAAGTTTTGAAGGTGGAACATGACACTGGAAGGGGACGAGGAAGAAACTCATATGGACGTGGACGTGGATGTGGTCGTGGACATGGTCGTTCACATACTGACAAGAGTACATTGGAATGCTATCGGTGTCACAACATGGGACACTTTGCATACGAATGTACTTCTGGGAAACGAGTTTCAAACTACGCAGAGTTTGATGAGAACGAAGAATTGTTGTCGATGGCAGCTGTAGATGCTGAAAGGAAAGCATCCAAAACAGTATGGTTTCTGGATTCGGCTTTTTCAAATCATATGACAGGGGTAAAAGATTAGTTTGTGCGACTAGATACAAACTATAGTCACACAGTGCGGTTGCGAAACGACTTGAGACTAAATGTCCAAGGGTTAGTGAAATGTCCCGTTCATATCGATTATAAACATTTCATATTAATTGATCTCTTTGCGAGGTTTTGACCTCTATATGAGACGTTTTTCAAAGACTGCATTCGTTTTTAAAACAAACCATAACCTTTATTTTATCGACAAGGTTAAAAATACACCACCTAGATTATCAAGAAATGATAATCTAAAAATATCACACATACACACTACCAATACATATTGGTTTACAATATTAATATGTTACAACAAAGTAAATCTCGAATGCAGTTTTAAACAATATTATACAGTCATGCTGACAGCGAATCTTGTCCATATTTTAGCATGCAACAGCGGAAGCTCTTAATAATCACCTGAGAATAAATGTAAAGACCCGTCCTAATCCAACTGGACGAAGTCAACAACATCTGGTTCCATTGCGATGATCGACTCCAAGTATTGTTCTAAACACGAGCAAATGCACAGCGGAAGACTTAATTCGTACCTGAGAATAACATGCTTTAAAATGTCAACATAAAGTTGGTGAGATATATAGGTTTGATGCTAGCAGCGTTATAACATTGGACCACAAGATTTCATTTTTATAAACATAATACACTCGCAAGTGTATGAAAAGCATTCCAAGCAGTGGGCACCCGGTAACTAGCCTTAACAAGAGTGTGTACCCCTGAGTTATAATAATATGTGCACCGAATCAAGTGCGTTCCGTTAACCTCGAAGTACTAAACACCCGTTCTTCTAGTTTACTAGAACAACATCTGGGTGGGGGTGTAAAACCCGATAGATCTATCTTTAGGATTCGCGCCTACCAGTTCATAAACCAATAGTTAAAGTTACCAAGCTAGGGGATTTTCGATTCAAACCCATGTAGAACGTAATTTTAGTCTCTTGTGTCCATAACATAAATCATTTATAAAAATAGCGCATGTATTCTCAGCCCAAAAATATTTAAAGTTTAAAAGGGACTATATACTCACCATACTGTATTTTGTAGTAAAAATACATATAACATCATTGAATAAATGTAGGGTTGGCCTCGGATTCACGAACCCATTTAAGTCTTTTCTAAAAAAAATGCTCACGACAGGATTCGAACCCAGGACCTCTCGCTCACTAACCACATGCATAACCAATGTTCTGTCTGGTTCGATTTTGATTTAAATGGATACCCGAAATCTTTTTAACACTGTTATTATGCCCGACATAACCAAGGTTCTCGGTCCAATGCTTATCTTGGCCCACAGATTTACATCTCAAATATGTATCATTAAAATATCAGGGTCCAAGTTAAATTAAACTTCTCGGCCCAAAACTCTCCCAAGTCGCAAGATAACAAAAAGGGATTCGGTTTATTTTGAGACTTTATAATAATTGATGGCTTTTAAAATAAAACCTAATGGTAAACTGGAAAACATGCGTGTTTTAGAATACCCCATCTTGTCCCCACTCCATTCCTCTTTTAATCATAAAAAAACAATTATCAATTATTTGCTTTTCTGTAAATCAATAGGGAACTTGCAGCAATTATATACATCCATCACAGTATTGAATAAAAAAGGTGTATGTGTTGGTTATCAAAAACAGAAAAATATTGAGCGTAGAGGTGCAGGTTTTGATGGAGTTGGTTCAACGGTATTAGGGTTTTTAACCGGAAAACAACAGTGAAAAAGAAATGGGTTTATAGTGATGAGTTAACTAAGAACAATATACATCGAGTTGCAGTTGTACTCGGTAGTTACAGCAGTTCTTACAGTGATGATAGTCGTTTGATAATGAAACAGAAAACGCTTGGTGATGGCTATATGGTGTTGGGTGGCGATGAAGGAGATAAGAGAGATATTAAGATGGTGGTGACGGTATTTGGTTTGATGGTGAGTGATAGTGGTGAACCGATTGATAGCAAAGAAAGATGTTGAAGGTGATTTACGGTTAACAGTTTAGGGTGATGAAGGATGGTTGTTCTTGATTCTTGGTTATAAGGATTTGGAGAGAGAGAAAAAAAAAAGAGATGGAGAAAGAAGGAGGTGGCGGTGGTTTCACGGTTGAGCGGTGGAGGTCGTGGTGGTGATCTTAGCTGAGAAGGATTTGGTGTTGTGATTGCATCAGTCCTTTTTGGTGGGTTTCTTTGGATGATTGATGGCGTGTTGGATGGTGGCCGCCAAATGGGTTTGCACAAAGGAAGGTGATTGAGTGGTGGCCGACGGTGGTGGAGGTGAAGGTGACCACAATTAAGGTTCGAAGGTGGTGGTTTGTGTAGTATTTAGTGGTCGATCAATTTAAATCGTTTGTGAGTTTGAAGAATCGAGTAGGAGAAAGATGGGTTCTCATTTAGTGGTTATGCTCATCGACTACAACATCCAGCACTTTGTTTGATTTTGTTTTGGTACCCTAAGGTTACACTTGGCAAATAAGTTTTTGAAGATAGTGGGGTATAGTTATGGTAGCGGTGGTGATTATGGGAGTTCAACAAAAGAAACAAGAAGAAAGAAGTGGGATGGGTGTAGATTTTATTGGTGTGTGTTGATGAGAATGATAGAGTTTTTCCTATTCTATATCTCATATGTAGGTTTATATATAGAATTATAGAGTAATTATAATAGATAGATTAGATTAGATATTTAGATGTGGAGACACATTACATCAATTTGACACAGTATTTTACTTTTAATATCTTCAATTACAGAAAGTTAAAGCAATAGAGAATATGACATATAATATAAATATATATAAACGTGTGAAATTAATAAGTCATTAGCTGTCACTCTCTTGTGCCAACAGTTTAATTTAAGGTGTTATTTCGTACTCCGTTGTTCATCAGTGTCGAAATAAAGTTCTCAAAAAAATTCTAAATTTTTTTAAATTAATCATCTTTATTTATTTCAGTCATTATGGTATAAAATTTGATCACTAATTTGTTAAATAAAAATTACATCAACTGTCCCTCTCATTTATGGGTAAAATATAAAAAATGTTAAAATTAAATAATTAAATCCTAAATATACTTTTAATAAGCCTATAACTTAAATAACACATTTTCGGATCACCGTTTATTTTAGTTTGAATAATAACTTATCAAGAGGTACGAGACAATTACTATAACTATATATAATATATATATATCTATATACACATAAATGTTCGTGAATCGTCAGGCATGGTCAAAGGGTATTTGATTACCTAAATATAGATTTCAAACTTTTCTAGACTCCACATTACAGATTTTGCTTATCGTGTCGGAAACATATAAAGATTAAGGTTGTAATTTGGTTGAAAATTTCCGGGTCATTACAATAAACATGCTTTAAACGTCAACAAAAAATGTTGGTGAGTTATAGGTTTAACCTATATATTTATCAAATCGTAATAATAGACCACAAGATTTCATATTTCAATATACATCCCATACATAGAGATAAAAATCATTCATATGGTGAACACCTGGTAACCGACATTAACAAGATGCATATAAGAATATCCCCAATCATTCCGGGAAATCCTTCAGACATGATAAAAATGAATTCGAAGTACTAAAGCATCCGGTACTTTGGATGGGGTTCGTTAGGCCCAATAGATCTATCTTTAGGATTCGCGTCAATTAGTAGATCGGTTTACTAATTCTTAGGCTACCAAGAAAAAGGGGCATATTCAGCTTCGATCATTCACCTATATAATGTAGTTTCGATTACTTGTGTCTATTTCGTAAAATATTTATAAAACTGCATGTATTCTCATCCCAAAAATTTTAGATTTTAAAAGTGGGACTATAACTCACTTTCACAGATTTTTACTTCGTCGGGAAGTAAGACTTGGCCACTGGTAGATTCACGAACCTATAACAAATATGTACATATATATCAAAGTATGTTCAAAATATATTTACAACAATTTTATTACGTTTTAATGATTTGAGTTTATTAAGTCAGCTGTCCTCGTTAGTAACCTACAACTAGTTGTCCACAGTTAGATGTACAGAAATAAATCGATATATATTATATTGAATCAATTTACGACCCAGTATATACACGTCTCAGGCTAGATCAAAACTCAAATATATATATTTTTGGAATCAACCACAACCCGGTATAGCTAACTCAAACATTAATGCATATAGAGTGTCTATGGTTGTTCCAAATAATATATATACATGGGTCGATATGATATGTCAAAACATTTGTATACGTGTGTATGGTATCCCAAGATTACATAATATATTAGAATATATGTATTATACAATATAAGTTAGCTAGGATATGATTAATATAGATTTGTTACCAATTTTCAAGTAGCTACAACAAGCAAAATTATCCAATTTTGTTTTACCCATAACTTCTTTGTTTTAAATCCGTTTTGAGTGATTCAAGTTGCTATGGTTTCATATTGAACTTAAGTTTATGAATCTAAATAGAAAAAGTATAAGTTTATAGTCGAAAATACAGATTGCAAGTCATTTTTGTAAAGGTAGTCATTTCAGTCGAAAGAACGACGTCTAGATGACCATTTTGGAAAACATACTTCCACTTTGAGTTTAACCATGATTATTGGATATAGTTTCATGTTCATAATAAAAATCATTTTCCCAGAAGAAAAACTTTTTAATCAAAGTTTATCATAGTTTTTAATTAACTAACCCAAAACAGCCCGCGGTGTTACTACGAAGGCGTATATCCGGTTTTACGGTGTTTTTCGTGTTTTCAGGTTTTAAATCATTAAGTTAGCATATCATATAGATAAAGAATATGTGTTTAGTTGATTTTAAAAGTCAAGTTAGAAGGATTAACTTTTGTTTGCGAACAAGTTTAGAATTAACTAAACTATGTTCTAGTGATTACGAGTTTAAACCTTCGAATAAGGTAGTTATATATATATGAATCGAATGATGTTATGAACATCATTACTATCTTAGGTTTTGTGTATAAACCTACTGGAAATGAGAAATATAGATCTAGATTTAAAGGATCCTTGGATGGCTTGAAAGTTCTTGAAGTAGAATCATGACAGGAAAATATGTTCAAGTAAGATTTCCACTCGAAATAAGATTGTTAAAGTTATAGAAATTGAATCAAATTTTGAATATGAGTATTACCTTGTATTAGAAAGATATCTTACTGTAAATAAGAAATATTTCTTGAGGTTGGATGATCACTCAAAGTGGATTTGCAAGATTGGAAGTAAGCTAGCAAACTTGGAAGTGTTGTTGGTGTGTTCTTGAGTACTTGTTTTATAACTTGGTTTATGTATGGATTTATGAACTAGATTGAGCTAGATTTTGATGAAGATGATGAAGAACACTTAGAACAATGGAAGAACACTTGAGAGAGAGTAGTTTGATGCATGTAAGTTGCAAAATAAAAGTGTGTATGTGTGTGTTCATTCACGTGAATATGGTGTCACCATATAGGCTCCATTAGTTTGTTATTTTGTGAGATATTTCATGCTAGATGTTAAATTATGGTTCCCACATGGTTAGGTGACTCAAATGGGCTGCTAAGAGCTGATCATTGGAGTGTATATACCAATAGTAAATACATTTAGAAGCTGTGTGTTATACTAGTACAAATACGAGTGCATACGAGTAGAATTGTTGATGAAAATGAATGAGGATGTAATTGTAAGCATTTTTGTTAAGTAGAAGTACTTTGATAAGTGTCTTGAAGTCTTTCAAAAGTGTATAAGTACATATTAAAACACTACATGTATATACATTTTAACTGAGTCGTTAAGTCATCGTTAGTCGTTACATGTAAGTGTTGTTTTGAAACCTTTAGGTTAACGATCTTGTTAAATGTTGTTAACCCATTATTTATTATATCTAAAGAGATGTTAAATTATTACATTATCATGATATTATGATATATTAATATATCATAGTATGATATATATATAGTTAAATGTTGTTACAACGATAATCGTTACATATATGTCTCGTTCGAAATCATTAAGTTAGTAGTCTTGTTTTTACATATGTAGTTCATTGTTAATACACTTAATGACATGTTTACTTATCATTTATCATGATTAAACATAGTGTATCAATATCTTAATATGATTCATATGTATTTAGTAAGACGTTGTTATAACGATAATCGTTATATATATCGTTTTCGAGTTTCTTAATTCAATAGTCTCATTTTTATGTATATAACTCATTGTTAAAATACCTAATGAGATACTTACTTATAATAATATCATGTTAACTATATATATATATATATATATATATATATATATATATATATATATATATATATATATATATATATCCATATATATGTCATCATATAGTTTTTACAAGTTTTAACGTTCGTGAATCACCGGTCAACTTGGGTGGTCAATTGTCTATATGAAACCTATTTCATTTAAACAAGTCTTAACAAGTTTGATTGCTTAACATGTTGGAAACACTTAATCATGTAAATAACAATTTCTTTTAATATATATATAAACATAGAAAAGTTCCGGTGACTACAGTACCTACCCGTTAAATAAATTTCGTCCCGAAATTTTAAGCAGTTGGAGGTGTTGACGTATCTTCTGGAAATAAGTGCGGGTATTTCTTCTTCATCTGATCTTCTCGTTCCCAGGTGAACTCGGGTCCTCTACGAACATTCCATCGAACCTTAACCATTGGTATCTTGTTTTGCTTAAGTCTTTTAACCTCACGATCCTTTATTTCGACGGGTTCTTCGATGAATTGAAGTTTTTCGTTGATTTGGATTTTGTCTAATGGAATAGTGAGATCTTCTTTAGCAAAACATTTCTTCAAATTCGATACGTGGAAAGTGTTATGTACAGCTGTGAGTTGTTGAGGTAACTCAAGTCGGTAAGCTACTGGTCCGACACGATCAATAATCTTGAATGGTCCAATATACCTTGGATTTAATTTCCCTCTTTTACCAAATCGAACAATGCCTTTCCAAGGTGCAACTTTAAGCATGACCATCTCTCCAATTTCAAATTCTATATCTTTTCTTTTAATGTCAGCGTAGCTCTTTTGTCGACTTTGGGCGATTTTCAACCGTTGCTGAATTTGGATGATCTTCTCGGTAGTTTCTTGTATTATCTCCGGACCCGTAATCTGTCTATCCCCCACTTCACTCCAACAAATCAGAGACCTGCACTTTGTACCATAAAGTGCTTCAAACGGCGCCATCTCAATGCTTGAATGGTAGCTATTGTTGTAGGAAAATTCTGCTAACGGTAGGTGTCGATCCCAACTGTTTCCGAAATCAATAACACATGCTCGTAGCATGTCTTCAAGCTTTTGTATCGTCCTTTCGCTCTACCCATCAGTTTGTGGATGATAGGTAGTACTCATGTCTAGACGAGTTCCTAATGCTTGATGTAATATCTGCCAGAATCTTGAAATAAATCTGCCATCCCTATCAGAGATAATAGAGATTAGTATTCCATGTATGGAGACGACTTCCTTCAAATATAGTCGTGCTAACTTCTCCATCTTGTCATCTTCTCTTATTGGCAGGAAGTGTGCTGATTTGGTGAGACGATCAACTATTACCCAAATAGTATCAAAACCACTTGCAGTCCTTGGCAATTTAGTGATGACATCTATGGTAATGTTTTCCCATTTCCATTCCGAGATTTCGGGTTGTTGAAGTAGACCTGATGGTTTCTGATGCTCAGCTTTGACCTTAGAACACGTCAAACATTCTCCTACGTATTTAGCAACATCGGCTTTCATACCCGGCCACCAAAAATGTTTCTTGAGATCCTTGTACATCTTCCCCATTCCAGGATGTATTGAGTACCTGGTTTTATGAGCTTCTCTAAGTACCATTTCTCTCATATCTCCAAATTTTGGTACCCAAATTCTTTCAGCCCTATACCGGGTTCCGTTTTCCCGAATATTAAGATGCTTCTCCGATCCTTTGGGTATTTCATCCTTTAAGTTTCCCTCTTTTAAAACTCCTTGTTGCGCCTCCTTTATTTGAGTAGTAAGGTTAGTGTGAATCATTATATTCATAGCTTTTACTCGAATGGGTTCTCGGTCATTTCTGCTCAAGGCGTCGGCTACCACATTTGCCTTCCTCGGGTGGTAACAAATCTCAAAGTCATAATCATTCAACAATTCAATCCACTTGCGCTGCCTCATGTTCAGTTGTTTATGATTAAATATGTGTTGAAGGCTTTTGTGGTCGGTATATATAATACTTTTGACCCCATATAAGTAGTTCATCCAAGTCTTTAATGCAAAAACAACCGCACCTAATTCCAAATCATGCGTCGTATAATTCTGCTCGTGAATCTTCAATTGTCTAGACGCATAAGCAATTACTTTCGTTCGTTGCATTAATACACAACCGAGACCTTGCTTTGAGGCATCACAATATATCACAAAATCATCATTCCCTTCAGGTAATGACAATATAGGTGCCGTAGTTAACTTTTTCTTCAACAATTGAAACGCTTTCTCTTGTTCATCCTTCCATTCAAATTTCTTCCCTTTATGCGTCAATGCAGTTAAGGGTTTTGCTATTTTGGAAAAATCTTGGATGATTCTCCTGTAATAACCAGCTAGCCCTAAAAATTGGTGTATGTGTTTCGGAGTTTTTGTGGTTTCCAACTTTTCAACGGTTTCAATCTTTGCTGGATCCACCTGAATACCTTTTTTGTTCACTATATGACCGAGGAATTGAACTTCTTCCAACCAAAATGCACACTTTGAAAACTTAGCGTACAGTTTTTCTTTCCTTAACAACTCTAGCACTTTTCTCAAATGTTCTTTGTGCTCTTGGTCATTCTTTGAGTAAATAAGTATGTCATCGATGAAAACAATGACAAACTTGTCAAGGTATGGTCCACACACTCGGTTCATGAGGTCCATGAACACAGCTGGTACGTTAGTCAAGTAAAACGGCATAACCATAAACTCGTAATGACCGTAACGCGTCCTAAAAGCAGTCTTTGGAATATCATCCTCCTTCACCCGCATTTGATGATAACCAGAACGTAAATCAATCTTCGAATAAACCGACGAGCCTTGTAGTTGATCAAATAAGTCGTCGATTCTCGGTAGTGGGTAGCGGTTCTTGATGGTAAGTTTGTTCAACTCTCGGTAGTCGATACACAACCTGAATGTACCATCTTTCTTCTTGACAAATAGAACAGGAGCTCCCCATGGTGATGTACTTGGTCGAATGAAACCACGCTCTAAAAGTTCCTGTAACTGACTTTGTAATTCTTTCATTTCGCTGGGTGCGAGTCTATATAGAGCACGAGCTATTGGTGCAGCTCCTGGTACAAGGTCTATTTGAAATTAAACGGATCGATGTGGGGGTAATCCCGGTAATTCTTTCGGAAATACATCAGGAAATTCTTTTGCGAAGGGAACATCACTGATGTTCTTTTCTTCAGGTTTAACTTCCTCGATGTGTGCTAGAATGACGTAACAACCTTTTCTTATTAGTTTTTGCGCCTTCAAACTACTAATAAGATTTAATTTCGCGTTTTCTTTTCTCCGTACACCATTAAAGGTTTTCTTTTTTCACGCATAATGCGAATCGCATTTTTGTAATAAACGACCTCTGCTCTCACCTTTTTCAACCAGTACATGCCAATTATTACATCAAAACTCCCTAACTCGACTGGTATTAAATCAATCTTAAACGTTTCATCACCCAGTTTAATTTCTCTATCCCGACATATATTATCTGCTGAAATTAATTATCATTTGCTAATTCGAGTAAAAATTTACTATCCAAAGGCGTCAATGGGCAACTTAATTTAGCAAAAAAATCTCTACTCATATAGCTTCTATCCGCACCCGAATCAAATAAAACATAAGCAAATTTATCATCAATAAGAAACGTACCCGTAACAAGCTTCGGGTCTTCCTGTGCTTCTGCCGCATTAATATTGAAAACTCTTCTGCGGCCCTGCCCATTAGTATTCCCTTGTTTTGGGCAATTTCTAATAATGTGGCATGGTTTTCCACATTTATAACAAACAGCGTTGGTATTACTTGCTCCGACACTATTCGTTCTGGCATTACTTGTTCCAACACTATTTGTTCCTTTACTTCTGTAAAACCTTGGTCCGTAAAACTCACACTTTGTCGTGCTATAACCATTTCTTTTACACCTGTTGCAAAATGTCGTGCAAAACCCCGGGTGATTTTCTTCACACCTATGACATGGCTGATTTTGGTTTTTGTTGCCGTTGTTGTTATTGAGGTTGTTGTTAGGATTGTTATTGTTGTTGAAACGGTTGTTGTAGTTGTTGTTGTTGTTGGGATGTTTATTGTAGTTATTGTTAGGATTGCGGTTATTGTTGCGATTGTTGTTGCGGTTGTTGGGATAGTTGTTGCGATTGTGGTTGTAATTGTTATTGTTGTTGTACTGGTGACTCTTGTCACCGTTTTCCTCCCACTTCCTCTTGAGTTGTTTTGTGTTGGCTTCTTCGGCCGTATGCTCTTTAATTCTTCCCTCAATCTGATTTATGAGTTTATGAGCCATTCGACTTGCCTTTTGTATGGAAGTGGGCTCGTGTGAACTCACATCTTCTTGAATCCTTACTGGTAACCCTTTTATAAACGCGTCGATCTTCTCTTCTTCATCTTTGAACGTTCCCGGACATAATAGGCACAACTCTGTGAATCGTTGTTCATATGTGGTAATGTCGAACCCTTGTGTTCGTAACTCTCTAAGTTCCACCTTGATCTTATTGACTTCATTTCTAGGACGGTACTGCTCGTTCATCAATTGCTTGAATGCCGACCACGGTAGTGCGTAAGCAGCATTTTGTCCTACCTGTTCAAGATAGGTGTTCCACCACGTTAACGCAGTACCTGTGAAGGTATGCGTAGCATACTTAACTTTGTCCTCTTCAGTACACTTACTTATGGCAAGCACCGATTCAACTTCTCGGTCCACCGTTTCAATCCAATTGGTCCTTCGGTTCTATCAAATTCCAAAGGTTTGCAGGCAGTGAATTCTTTGTAGGAGCATCCTACACGATTTCTTGTAGAATTTGTTCCACTGCTAGATCCAGAGTTATTGTTATTTTTCATCGCAGCCTGTACTGTGGCTATGTTTGCTGCAAGGAAAACACGGAAGTCTTCCTCGCTCATGTTCAAATTCTGACGAGTCGTCGGTGCCATTTCCTTCAAAAATAGCCCAAAAGAATTAAGTTAATCATACATAATTTTAAGAGTAGTCAATAGTATTTCGTAGCATAGTATGAACTCATTTATAAAAGTTTTTTCTTCATATTAGCGTTTTATAGATTTAATTCGGGTAGTACCTACCCGTTAAGTTCATACCTAGTAGCTAATATACAATTCAACTACTACAATTCTATATGGAAAAAAATGATTATAATAATATTTCACGTTCAAATTTTATACAATATTTTACAAACTTACAATACCGCTGTTATACATATAGGATGAAATGTAGCACATAATAACTTTGCTACTCAGCAGCTATAAAGGCAATTCTAGTTAATAAGAAAGTCGTTCAGCAAAAGAAATAAAGACACGTAATTCATAAGTCCAGAAACAAGTCATGCATTCTGGTTTTACTAAGACGACTTCCCATCCTTGGTCTTGTGGAAATTAACCGTTATGACTATTGACTAGGCAGCATGTTGTAATGTCGTCAAAAGGACGAGGGTTTCGTAATGTCCAACAGCCCCGTAATAATCTAAAAACCTTGTTTCTCACCCCAACTACTGAATCCGTCACTTGTGGGAAGGTTTTATTTAAAAGTTGTAATCCGATGTTCTTTTTCTCACTTTGGTAAGAAGCGAACATCACTAACCCGTAAGCATAACATGCTTCTTTATGTTGCATGTTAGAAGCTCTTTCTAACTCACAAAATCCTATGTTGGGATATGTTGAGTCAAAATAGGTTCTTAACCCGTAGCGTAAAATTGCATTTGGGTTCCCCGCATTTAACGCTTTAAAGAAAACACGGCGTAACTTACGGTCTCCCCAATGTGATATACCCCACCTATCAAAGGAAAGCCTTTTATAAACTAAGGCATTTCTGGAAAGTCTTTCAAATGTTTGACAAGTTAATTTCGCCATAACTAATTATGCCAATGAATTCTGACCGACTCTAGACAAGATTTCATCAATCATATCCTCTGGTAGGTCTTCTAAAATATTCGGTTGTCTACCCTTAACGTCCATTTTGTGTTTTTATACTGTAGAATAGACAAGGATTTGATTAGTAAAAGATAATTAACAAACAATACAAGCAATTTTTACATAAAACATAAAAGTACAAGAACACTACAATACATATAATACACAACATGATTACAACCCTCTAATCTGAATCATTGGTTTCTTCTTCTTCGGACTTGGTTCGTTTTCCTAATTTTCTAGGGATATATGGTGTTCCTCTAATACGAGCCATCATTTTCCACAATGGTTTAGAAAAACCTGGTGGTTTAGAGGTTCTCGGGTTATTGTTACATTTTAGGAAATACGGATGTTGCCGATAAATATAAAGTTCATCGGGGTTGGAATCAAGTTTCTCTATTTTTATAACTTTTCCCTTATTATTTTCTTTTGCTTTATTAAATTTGGTCGAGGTAATTTCTATAACATCATCGGAATCCTCATCGGGATCCGATTCATCGGAAAATTGGTAATCTTCCCAATATTTTGCTTCCTCGGTGGAAACACCATTGACCATTATTGACTTTGGTCCGTTGATTGAGGATTTTCTTTTATTTAATCAATTTACTGTAGGTATCAATATTTCTTCCTTCGGAACCTCTTCTTCTTCCGGTTCTTCCTCTTCCGGTTCCTCCTATTTCGGTTCCTCCTATTTCGGTTCCTCCTCTTCCGGTTCCTCCTCTTCCGGTTCTTCTTCGGGAATTTGTGAACTCTTCATTATTATTAGGTAAGTCGATGGAATTTGTACTAGTGGTAGACATCTATCACACAATATCAAACACATTAAGAGGTTAATATATCACATAATATTTACATGTTAATAATATATAGTTTCCAACAAAAGTGTTAAGCAATCGTTTTTAAAGAAAACACGGTCGAAGTCCAGACTTACTAATGTATCCTAACAAACTCGATACTAATGCAAATTTCTGGTTCTCTAAGACCAACGCTCGGATACCAACTGAAATGTCCCGTTCATATCGGTTATAAACGTTTCATATTAATTGATCTCTTTGCGAGGTTTTGACCTCTATATGAGACGTTTTTCAAAGACTGCATTCGTTTTTAAAACAAACCATAACCTTTATTTTATCGACAAGGTTAAAAAGACACCACCTAGATTATCAAGATATGATAATCTAAAAATATCACACTTACACACTACCAATACATATTGGTTTACAATATTAATATGTTACAACAAAGTAAATCTCGAATGCAGTTTTAAACAATATTATACAATCATGCTGACACCGAATCTTGTCCATATTTTAGCATGAAATAGCGGAAGCTCTTAATAATCACCTGAGAATAAACATGCTTTAAACGTCAACAAAAAATGTTGGTGAGTTATAGGTTTAACCTATATATTTATCAAATCGTAATAATAGACCGCAAGATTTCATATTTCAATATACATCCCATACATAGAGATAAAAATCATTCATATGGTGAACACCTGGTAACCGACATTAACAAGACGCATATAAGAATATCCCCTATCATTCCGGGAAATCCTTCAGACATGATAAAAATGAATTCGAAGTACTAAAGCATCCAGTACTTTGGATGGGGTTCGTTAGGCCCAATAGATCTATCTTTAGGATTCGCGTCAATTAGTAGATCGGTTTACTAATTCTTACGCTACCAAGCAAAAGGGGCATATTCGGCTTCGATCATTTACCCATATAATGTAGTTTCAATTACTTGTGTCTATTTCATAAAATATTTATAAAACTGCATGTATTCTCATCCCAAAAATATTAGATTTTAAAAGTGGGGCTATAACTCACTTTCACAGATTTTTACTTCATCGGGAAGTAAGACTTGGCCACTGGTCGATTCACGAACCTATAACAAATATGTACATATATATCAAAGTATGTTCAAAATATATTTACAACAATTTTATTACGTTTTAATGATTTGAGTTTATTAAGTCAGCTGTCCTCGTTAGTAACCTACAACTAGTTGTCCACAGTTAGATGTACAGAAATAAATCGATATATATTATCTTGATTCAATTCATGACCCAGTGAATACATGTCTCAGGCTATATCACAACTCAAAGTATATATATTTTTGGAATCAACCTCAATCCTGTATAGCTAACTCAAACATTACTGCATATAGAGTGTCTATGGTTGTTCCAAATAATATATATACATAGGTCGATATGATATGTCAAAACATTTGTATACGTGTGTATGGTATCCCAAGATTACATAATATATTAGAATATATGTATTATACAATATAAGTTAGCTAGGATATGATTAATATAGATTTGTTACCAATTTTCACGTAGCTACAACAAGCAAAATTATCCAATCTTGTTTTACCCATAACTTCTTTGTTTTAAATCCGTTTCGAGTGATTCAAGTTGCTATGGTTTCATATTGAACTTAAGTTTATGAATCTAAATAGAAAAAGTATAAGTTTATAGTCGTAAATACAGATTACAAGTCGTTTTTGTAAAGGTAGTCATTTCAGTCGAAAGAACGACGTCTAGATGACCATTTTGGAAAACATATTTCCACTTTGAGTTTAACCATGATTTTTGGAAATAGTTTCATGTTCATAATAAAAATCATTTTCCCAGAAGAACAATTTTTAAATAAAAGTTTATCATAGTTTTTAATTAACTAACCCAAAACAGTCCGTGGTGTTACTACTACGGCGTATATCCGGTTTTACGGTGTTTTTCGTGTTTTTAGATTTTAAATCATTAAGTTAGCATATCATATAGATATAGAACATGTTTTTAGTTGATTTTAAAAGTCAAGTTAGAAGGATTAACTTTTGTTTGCGAACAAGTTTAGAATTAACTAAACTATGTTCTAGTGATTACAAGTTTAAACCTTCGAATAAGGTAGTTTTATATATATGAATCGAATGATGTTATGAACATCATTACTACCTCAGGTTTTGTGGATAAACCCACTGGAAATGATAAAAATAGATCTAGCTTCAAAGGATCCTTGGATGGCTTGAAAGTTCTTGAAGTAGAATCATGACACGAAAACAAGTTCAAGTAAGATTTCCACTCAAAATAAGATTGTTAAAGTTATAGAAATTGAATAAAAGTTTGAATATGAGAATTACCTTGTATTAGAAAGATATCTTACTGTAAATAAGAAATATTTCTTGAGGTTGGATGATCACTCAAAGTGGATTTGCAAGATTGGAAGTAAGCTAGCAAACTTGGAAGTGTTGTTGGTGTGTTCTTGAGTAGTTGTTTTATAACTTGGTTTATGTATGGATTTATGAACTAGATTAAGCTAGATTTTGATGAAGATGATGAAGAACACTTAGAACAATGGAAGAACACTTGAGAGAGAGTAGTTTGATGCATGTAAGTTGCAAAATAAAAGTGTGTATGTGTGTGTTCATTCACGTGAATATGGTGTCACCATATAGGCTCCATTAGTTTGTTATTTTGTGAGATATTTCATGCTAGATATTAAATGATGGTTCCCACATAGTTAGGTGACTCACATGGGCTGCTAAGATTTGATCATTGGAGTGTATATACCAATAGTAAATACATTTAGAAGCTGTGTATTGTACGAGTACAAATACGAGTGCATACGAGTAGAATTGTTGTTGAAAATGAATGAGGATGTAATTGTAAGCATTTTTGTTAAGTAGAAGTACTTTGATAAGTATCTTGAAGTCTTTCAAAAGTGTATGAATACATATTAAAACACTACATGTATATACATTTTAACTGAGTCGTTAAGTCATCGTTAGTCGTTACATGTAAGTGTTGTTTTGAAACCTTTAGGTTAACGATCTTGTTAAATGTTGTTAACCCATTGTTTATTATATCTAAAGAGATGTTAAATTATTACATTATCATGATATTATGATATATTAATATATCATAGTATGATATATATATATATATATATATATATATATATATATATATATATATATATATATATATATATATATATATATATATATATATATATATATATATATATATAGTTAAATGTTGTTACAACGATAATCGTTACATATATGTCTTGTTTCGAAATCATTAAGTTAGTAGTCTTGTTTTTACATATGTAGTTCATTGTTAATACACTTAATGACATGTTTACTTATCATTTATCATGATTAAACATAGTGTATCAATATCCTAATATGATTCATATGTATTTAGTAAGACGTTGTTATAACGATAATCGTTATATATATCATTTTCGAGTTTCTTAATTCAATAGTGTCATTTTTATGTATATAACTCATTATTAAAATACCTAATGAGATACTTACTTATCATAATATCATGTTAACTATATATATATCCATATATATGTCATCATATAGTTTTTATAAGTTTTAACGTTCGTGAATCACCTGTCAATTTGGGTGGTCAATTGTCTCTATGAAACCTATTTCATTTAAACAAGTCTTAACAAGTTTGATTGCTTAACATGTTGGAAACACTTAATCATGTAAATAACAATTTCATTTAATATATATAAACATGGAAAAGTTCGGGTCACTACAGTTAGGTGATGTTCGTATCCCCGTGAATGGAATAACTCAGATCATTTCAGAGGTTTATTATGTTCCCGAGCTCACATCTAATCTCATAAGCATTGGTCAGCTTCAAGCAAAGAAGGTGAAGTTTGTGATGAACAATGAGACTTGTCAAGCATATCATCCTCAACGAGGTCTCATTATGACCTCTACGATGACAAGAAACCGCATGTTTCCAATATATGCATCCATCACACCATCACTAGAAAGGTGTTTGAAAGTAAGCAGTGAGGAGGAAGATCAGATATGGCACCAACGCTTTGGCCATGTGAATTATGAAGCATTGAGGACCATGAAATTCAGGAAGATGGTTGATGGGTTACCACACTTGGCTCAGAAAAGTCAAATTTGTTGAAACGACCCGTCCATATTACTATAAATGCAGTACGTTCTCATTGGTCCCATAGCGAGGTATTTGACCTCTATATGATACGTTTTAGAAAATATTGCATTCGTTTCATAAAAAGCACATCATTATTATACATAATGCATGTTTTAAACAAGTGGACGATTATTTAAGAAATAATCCCCAAAATACATCGGTTTCCAAATACTACACACGTGACGTAACAGTCGAATATAATACATGACAAAGGTTTTATTGAATGTAACACTTTATTTAAATAAAAGTATGAGACTCCATGCACAGCTTGCTCAGATAATGCAACAGCGGAAGACTTTCTTAAGGACCTGAGAATAAACATGCGTAAACAGTCAACACAAAGGTTGGTGAGATATATAGGCTTATCATCGATATAAATATAGACCACAAGATTTCATAGTTATAAATATATGTACACTCGCAAGTGTATAAAAGTATTCTATAAGTTGTTGAGCGCTTCGGTAACCATATTTAACCATTAATGTGGCATATTCCCTTTATTATGAAATCTCCCTACACTGTACCAAGTGTAGTAAAAACGAAGTACTATGCAATCGTTTACGATACTAGAGCGACTAGCCCGGTTGGGGTTGTCAAACCCGATAGATCTATCAATAGGATTCACGTATACATGTTCTTACAACATGTAAATATTAGTTACCAAGCTATTAGGGAAGATATGCAAAGTGGTACAACTCAACGTAGAATATATTTTAAGTACTTGTGTCTATGGCGTAAAACATAAAATGCATGTATTCTCATCCCAAAATATTTGTAGAGTTTAAAAATGGGATTATATACTCACAGTAGTAAAAGTATATTAATAATAAGTTTTCAACTTATTAAAAATATGACCGTCGTCCTTGGATTCACGAGCCTATAACAATAATAATGATTCAGATAATAATACGACATATGAATAAAATAAAGCAAGTTCATAGAATACTTATATAATAATTTTTAACATTTTATGTTAGTAGTCCATTGTTAGTAGTCCTTTGTTAGTAGTCCAAAATAGTCCGAAAAGTCCAACAGTCCAATAATCGGTATATATATATATATATATATATATATATATATATATATATATATATATATATATATATATATATATATATATATATATATAATCTTAGAATTACCCCACGATGTATTGTATACATATTGTCTTTGTATCAACCCAGAGATGTATTGTATACGTATTGTCTTAGAATTAACTAAGACATATTGTGTACCTATTGTCTTAGGATTTATCAAAACGTATTGTATACTTATTGTGTTAGGACGTACCAAGAATATTATTATACATATATACAATCACAGAATTAACCAAGATTATAATATTTTGTTATACTACTGATAACATGTCCAAATATATATAGGATATAGAAAATGTTAACAAGGATATGGTTAATATAGTTTTTATAATATAAATTTTGTCCATACAACGTTAATTTTAGCAGATTTTGTTTTGCTCGCCAAATATTCATTAGAACTCCATTTAAAGTGAATCAAATTGCTATGGATTCATTAAGAAGTAAATTTTACAAAACCAATTCGAAAAGTTCATCCTAAATAGTAATTTTTAGAGCTTTACCCTCTTTTTGTGTCGGTGGACAGATTTGGAAAAATCCCGGCATCCACCCAATATATGATTTTTGATAAAAACACTTCCACTTTGTCTAAAATCATGAAAAAAAATTACTGGAAGTCTTATTTACATATATTAACATATTTCCAAAGTCTTAGCCTCGAACTCAAAGTCTAAGATAGGTTTTTAATTCCCAACCCAAAACATCCTGCTTTTTACCGAATGGAGATTAAAGGATATATGTTAAGTTTCAAGGTATTCTTCATATGTACAAGTTATAAGTTCTTATATTAACTTAATATAACATCATAATACATATAAATAAGTGTTATTAGAGTTAAGTTAGAAAGATTAGATTAGTTTTTCAAACAAGCTTGGTGTTCACCAAAACAAGTTCTAGTTTTTACAAGTTTTATAAGTATAATAAAATAGCAACTATACAAGGAATTGAACAAGGATTTTGAGAAGTATTTTACATTGATTATGAAGAGGAAAGTTGCTGAGATTAAAGTATGATATGAGAGCATTCAAGTGTATGTTTTTAGTTTAAGAAAATGTGGAGTAAAAATGAGTTAAAATGGTCCTTATTTATAAGCTTATAATTTTGGCTTTTAGTGAAAATATCTAAGATAAGTTAAATTGTATTAAGTCATGCATGACATATTAAATTGATTAGTTCATGGATGACACATTACACAAATAATTGCAAATTTCTTTTGGTATATACCAATACCAAATACTTCTAGAAGCTGTGTATAATACGGGTAAAAATACCGTATGAATGCGAGTAGAATTCTTTAAGGAAATTGAACGAAAATACGAGTATAGCTATCCTTTATATGTATTGGTATATTATAAAGTATATTCAATACTTGTAAGGATGTATTTACACTCGTAATACATTATATGTAAATACATTTTAACATAAGTTAATTACGTCGTTTAAATAGTAATATATATATTGTTTGAAAACTCTTTAAATTAGTAGTATGAAAATATATATAATACTTTGTTAATATACTTAATGAGATATTTAATTATCAAATTTTCAAGTTAAATATATATAAATCCATATATATACACAATAATTAAACAATTAAACAATTAAATCAAGTTATGACGTTCGTGAATCGTCGGAATAAAAGGGTGACCAAAAGCTTGTGTAAAACTCTTTTCGGAGGTTCAAGATTTATTAAAATTCATTGCTTATCAAGTCGGAATTATATAAAAATTAAGTTTAAATTTGGTCGGAAATTTCCAGGTCGTCACATTTGTGATACATGTGCTATTGGTAAACAAAGACGTGAAGAAATTCCAAAACAAAGCAAATGGCGAGCCATTGAAAAATTACAACTCATCCATACAGACCTTTGTGGGCCAATAACTCCAGCTTCTCAATCGGGAAAAAGGTATGTTCTCGTGTTTATTGATGACTATACGAGAAAAACATGGGTATATTTTCTATCACATAAAGGAGAAACGTTTGAGCATTTCAAGAGATTTAAAGCATTGGTAGAAATAGAAACTGGGAAAAAGGTGAAGTGTTTACGAAGTGACAGGGGAGGAGAGTTTACTTCAAACGCTTTCAATGATTTCTGTGAATCAAGTGGCATTAAAAGACAATTAACGGCATCTTACACTCCCCAACAAAACGGAGTAGCTGAGCGATGTAATCGGACGATTATGAATATGGTACGTTGTCTTCTCATTGATAAATCTATGCCTCATTTTTCTGGATAGAAGCAGTAAAATGGGCAACTCACGTACTCAATAGATGTATAAGTAGAAGCTTAGATGACAAGGTACCAGAGGAGTTGTAGACAGGTGCAAAGCCTAGTGTAGAACACTTTCGAGTTTTTGGTTGTGTAGGTTTCGTTCATGTACCTGCACAAATGAGAACTAAGCTCGACGATCGCAGCCACAAGTGTGTATTCTTGGGTATCAGTGTTGAGTCTAAAGCTTATCGTTTATATGATCCAGTTGAAAAGAAGGTTGTTATTAGCAGAGATGTCGTGTTTGATGAAAAAGCAAAGTGGGATTGGAAAATGACTGATACAGAAATTGGATCATTAATAGTGGAAGAAGAAAGTGGCAGTTCACAAGTGATAGAGGAGGAAATTTCACCGGTATGTGATCTTCAAAATAATAATAATGGAAGTACACCAGAGGCCACATCAGATGTTACCCATGAAGATCAAGTACCCACAAATATCGAGTTAGCTACTGTTGAAGGCACACCACAACCGGAATCATCTACTCGGTCACATAGAGCACCAATTTGGATGAAGGATTACACCCCCGGTAATGATCTATCAGATGAAGAAGCATTGGAAGATGAAGTGGCACTACTACAAAAAATACAATAGACACGCCCAATAGAAATAGGTTATATTGATTTTGAAAGAAACCGTTTTCTAAAGGTGTTTACAAACGGGTTAGTTCGAATAAAACACATGTGTATTAAAAAAACCACTGCGGAAGTATAGACACGGTCTATTTTAATGAACCCATTTGTATGTTTCATTTTTAGAGACGGGTAACATGACAATAACCGATTTCCTTTTTCTATGTGATGTTACCAACAATTAATTTTTTTCCGCTTAACGTACATGTTGTACGCTTCTTTACTTAACAAACTAAAAAACAAATTTAAATACTACTCCCTCCGTCCCACTTCAAATGTCCACCTTTCCATTTTTGGTTGTCCCATATCAAATGTCCACTTTAGATTTCAACCAATAAGAAGAGGTTATTCTGGAGAGAGAAGATTTCTGATTAGTGAAAAATAGAGTTAGTGGGATTTCCTAAAACTGTGTGCAAAAAGTAAGTGGACACTTGTAATGGGACGGAGATAGTATATAATCAATATATCTTGTTATCAGATATCTATCCAAAAGGTACTCACATAGTTTTTGATAAATTGAAATACTATGGCCTAACTAATTGCGGGGGTAATTTTTTTTAATAGTCTTGGTCTATCTATACCTATTAAACCTAATTTTTAAATAGTCTTAGTCTATCTATACCTATTAGACTAACATATATAATGTACGTGTATTCATTTGAAAACAACATATATATCTTCCATCATTATATTTACTCTCTTGAGTTTTCAATTCTTTTCCAGTTTGAGGTACTGACCTAGACCCATTTAATATGTTGGTAATTTTTTTTTTATATAAACATATTTAATGTATATATATTAATATAATAATATGAATGTGTCTAGGAAGTATGTATATTTAATTTATTTGGTTCGCTATTTAATATATGTTCAGGTTAACCATACAAAGATAGGCAGACTATTTTCTTCAAAGTAGATCTACGACAGGTATATATCTTAAATTTCAATTTCTTTATAATAATACTAGTTTTAAAACCCGTGTTGTTATGAATTTCGTATTTTACTATATGAAGGTAAACTTGTGTTGTTATGCTATAGTATTTTACTAGCTTTAAAACCCGTGTTTTCACACGAATTATCGTATTTAAGATTATTTTTATTATTATTAAAGTTTGTGTACGAATATTATAAAGATTGTGTCCACTTCTATAAATGCATAAAAAAAAATTGATATTTCTTAATACTCTTAATGAATGTCAATGTATAAAATAAAAAAAAAATATATTTTTCTATTATGTGCGTTAGATAAATGGTTAAATTAATAATTAATAACATAAATGATACTATAATTCTTATACACATCAAATACGTCTAAAGTTAATTATATTATGTATATATCATTTACAGAAAATTGTGGACAGTGAATTCCGTAATAACACTCGCTTGTTTTAACGTATTAATATAATTACTTCCGTAACTAGTACAAAATCCAATCCATCCCGGATGGCAGACGCCTTTTATGCTTTCTAAAAGAACCCAGGCTCGAATCTGGTCTATGGGTTTTATTTTAGTCTGCAACACCTTGGTATTTGGTGTGGACATTTAAAATCAAACAAACTAAAAGTATATATACTCCATAAAAAAAAAAAAAAAAACTCCTTAAATGTTTTTTTCAACCAAAAGTATATACTCCTTAATGTTATAATAATAATAATAATATAGATATGGATAGTCAATTTTGGTGTATACATATAGTCAATTTTGGTACACAAAGTATGTATTTTTATATTGAGATTTTAGGCTATAAATACTCATGAATGCAAGCATTAAACTTGCACCATTTCTCACACTTACAAAGTGTTTCTTTCTTTCTCTCCATTATCATCTTTGTTCTTACACTTCATTATTAGTATTCTAAATCAAGAATCAAATCACTAAAGGTAGTTATAAGCCTACTGAATTATAACATCAAGAATCAAACCACTAAAGGTAGTTATAAGCCTACTGAATTATAACACGTTATCAGCACGATAATCTTAATACTAAATATGGTTGGCTCTGCCACCAAAATGATATATGGTCGGTTATACCACCAAAATGATATATGGTCGGTTATACCACCAGAATGATATAGGTCGGTTATACCACCTGAAAAAATATATGGTCGACACTGTCGCCAAATTTTCATTTATGTTTACTAATATTTATATTTTTGTTATATAACATTTATTTATGATTGCTTACACATGGTCGACACTGTCACCTACTTATCATTTATGTTATATTAAATTTATGTTTAATGTTTATATACTTATGAATATAAATTGACTCTAATTTATCATGATGTTTGTTTTAATTTTTGATAATAGAAAATGTCGAATCTGGAAAAGCTTAAATTTACTCCTTTAGAATCAACTGGAAACAACTACATGCCATGGGTTATAAAAGTAAAAATGCATCTTAAATCAATGGGCATTCTTGAAACCATAAATGAAAACAACACTTGTTCTGAAAAAGAACAAGCTACGGCATGTTGCTTTATTCATCAACATATTGATGAATACTTACAAAATAATTATGTGACTGTAGAAGATCCCCATGTTTTATGGGAAGGTCTCAAAAGCAGATTCAATAATCAAAGAGAAATTTTACTTCCAGCTGCAATGGAACAATGGAGAACATTAAGGTTCCAAGACTTTAAGAAAGTAAATGAATACAGCTCAGCTCTGTATAATACATGTTCACAACTTAAATTCTGTGGACATGAAATTAGTGATGCAGACATGATGGAGAAAACTTTCTCCACAATGAATGCTGCAAACATCACAGTGCAAAGAAATTTGAGAATGCTAAAGTTCAAAACATATCCTGAACTTAATTCATATCTCTTAGTTGCAGAGCAAAATGATGAGCTATTAATGAAAAATCAGCAATCCCGTCCTACTGGTACACTTGCAATCCCTGAAGCAAATACTGCAAATAATTATAAACAGGGACAAGGACGCGGGCAAGGTCGTGGTTATAATAACCATCACCATCATCATGCCAAAAGCCATAACTATGGTAGAAACCATCCTTATGGTAATGGTAATGGGCGTGGACGTGGTCGTGGTCGTGGCCGTGGTGGTCAAAGAAATAGTAATCCACGAAAATATAAATATCAACCACAAAACAAGCCCATTAAACAAGATGTTGAAGAAAATTCTTCTAAAAATTCTGAAGAATCTTGCTACAGATGTGGTAGAATGGGCCACTGGGCTAATACTTGCCGAACATCTAAACATCTTGTTAAGATGTATCAGGATTCGCTGAAAGGTAAAGAAAAGGAAGTAAATTTTGTGGATAATATTGATCCAACAGTCACTGAGAAACCATCTGATTTATATGAAGATTTCTTGAATGTTTAAGTTGTGTGTTTTTTGAAAAATAAACGATTTAATATCGTCTGTCTTTGTCATTATGTTTGCTAAATGTTTCAGTACTATCTATTTGCGTTTAAAATATTGTGTAACATTAATGTACTCACTATTTATTTCTTATATATGAAGTTCAATATGAATTTTGCTGGAATACAACATCAATCAAGTGGTGGAGATCTCTGTATAGCAGACAGTGGAACTACACACACTATACTTAAATCCGAGAAATATTTTATTGATCTAAAACCAACGGAAGGAACTATACATACAATATCAGGACCTGCTAACTTGATAAAAGGGATAGGAAAGGCAAATTTCATACTACCAAATGGTACAAAATTTTTAATAAATGATGCCTTATTTTCTCCCAAGTCAAGCAGAAATTTATTGAGTTTCTCCGACATATACCTTAACGGGTATGATTATCAGTCAGTGACAACAGAAAATGAGAAATATTTAAGTATCACTGACAAGAGTCATGTGGTTGAAAAACTGCCAAGACTTAGTTCTGGATTACATTATACACATATAAATGTACCAGAAATACATATGGTAGTTAACGAAAAATATATTGATCCTGGTGTATTCAGTTTATGGCATAACAGATTAGGCCATCCAGGATCAACAATGATGAAAAGGATTATTGAATGTACTCATGGACATCCACTAAAGGATAGAAAAATCCATCATGATACAATGGTTCCATGTACATCTTGCTCTCTTGGAAAATTGATAACTAGACCCTCACCACTTAAGGTTGAGAAAGAATCACCAATGTTTCTTGAAAGAATTCAAGGTGATATATGTGGACCAATTCATCCACCATGTGGACCATTTAGATATTTCATGGTTCTAATAGACGCATCTAGCAGATGGTCTCATGTTTGTCTGTTATCAAGCCGTAATGTGGCATTTGCAAAATTTCTTGCCCAAATTATTAAATTGAGAGCTCATTTTCCTGATTACACCATTAAAAGGGTGAGACTTGATAATGCTGGTGAATTTACATCTCAAGCATTTAATGACTATTGCATGTCTATAGGAATTGTTGTTGAACATTCTGTTGCTCATGTGCATACACAAAATGGTTTAGCCGAGTCATTGATTAAACGTTTACAGTTAATCGCTAGACCATTGATAATGAGAACAAAACTCCATGTATCTATATGGGGTCATGCAATTTTACATGCTGCTGCATTGATTCGCATCAGACCAAGTGCAAGTCATAAATATTCCCCCCTACAACTTGCTTTTGGTCAAGAGCCAAATATTTCCCATCTTAGAACATTTGGTTGTGCAGTGTATGTTCCAATTGCGACACCACAACGTACAAAAATGGGTCCTCAAAGGAGGTTGGGAATATATGTTGGATATGAAACATCTTCAATATTAAGGTATATTGAACCTATGACAGGTGACGTTTTTACAGCACGTTTTGCTGATTGTCATTTTAATGAAACATTGTTCCCTAGATTAGGGGGAGAAATAAAAAATAAAGAAAATGATGTTTCATGGTGTGAACCTCAATTAAAGTATCTTGATCCTCGCACAAAAGAATGCGAGACAGAAGTTCAAAAGATAATGCATATACAAGAACTTGCAAATCAATTGCCTGATGCATTTACAGATACAAAAACGGTGACAAAATCATATATACCAGCAGTAAATACTCCAGCTCGAATTGAAATTCCAAAAGCTGGCAATAACGTCACTCATGAATCTTTGCCACGTCAGAAACGTGGAAGACCAATCGGTTCAAAGGATAAAAATCCTCGAAAAAGAAAATCAGCTGATAATGAAGTAAAAGAAAGTGTTCAAGAAGAACCACAAATCAGTACTCCTACTGCAGAGGAGATTGATGATGTCAATACAGAAATTGCAATCAATTATGCATATTCAAAAATATTATGGAACCGAAATGAAATGAAAAATCTTGATGAGAAATTTTCATTTAATGTTGCATATGACATCATGAATAATGATGATGATCCAGAACCAACATCTATGGTTGAATGTCAAAATAGACATGATTGGGCTCAATGGAAAGAAGCAATACGAGCTGAATTAGAATCACTCAATAAAAGAAAAGTTTTCGGATCCATCATTCTCACTCCTAAAGATGTGAAACCTGTAGGATACAGATGGATTTTTGTCCGAAAAAGAAATGAGAAAAATGAAGTTACAAGGTATAAAGCTAGACTTGTAGCTCAAGGTTTTTCTCAAAGACCGGGAATTGATTATGAAGAAACTTATTCTCCTGTTATGGATGCAATTACTTTTAGGTACTTAATCAGTCTGGCAGTTTCTAAAAATTTAGAAATGCATCTCATGGATGTTGTGACTGCTTATCTATATGGATCACTTGATAGTGATATATATATGAAGATACCTGAAGGATTTAAGGTACCAGAAGCATCAAATGCAAAACCCAAAGAAATGTATTCGATTAAATTACAAAGATCTTTATATGGGTTAAAACAATCGGGACGTATGTGGTATAACCGATTAAGTGATTACTTGATAAGCAAAGGGTATACAAATAATCTTACTTGCCCTTGTGTTTTCATTAAGAAAACAACATCCGGATATGTGATCATAGCTGTTTATGTTGATGATCTTAACATCATAGGTACAAATAAAGAGATCCATGAAGCCATTCAACTTCTAAAGAAAGAATTTGAAATGAAAGATCTCGGAAAAACCAAGTATTGCCTTGGTTTACAAATTGAGCATATGCCTAATGGTTTACTTGTACATCAAACAACATATACTGAAAAGATTTTGAAACGTTTCAATATGGACAAGGCAAAACCATTAAGTACTCCTATGGTTGTTAGATCACTCAATGTTGAAGCTGATCCATTTCGTCCATGTGAAGATCAAGAAGACATTCTTGGACCAGAAGTACCATATCTTAGTGCAATTGGAGCTCTTATGTATCTTACAAATTGTACAAGACCTGACATTTCTTTTGCAGTTAATTTGTTGGCAAGGTTCAGCTCTGCTCCTACCAAAAGACACTGGAATGGGATCAAACACATATTTCGATACCTTCGAGGAACTACTGATTTAGGATTATTTTATTCTAACGAATCAAAACAAGATTTGGTTGGTTATGCAGATGCAGGTTATTTATCTGATCCACATAAAGCTAAATCTCAAACTGGATATGTATTCCTAAATGGAGGTACTGCAATATCATGGCGTTCTCAAAAACAAACACTTGTTGCTACATCGTCAAATCATGCCGAAGTTATTGCATTACATGAAGCTACTCGAGAATGTTTTTGGTTGAGATCAATGACACAACTCATTACTGATTCTTGTGGACTAGAACGCGATAAAAGTCCAACAACTATCTTTGAAGATAATGCAGCTTGCATAGCACAGATGAAAGAAGGGTATATCAAAAGTGACCGAACAAAACACATACCACCTAGATTCTTCTCATACACTCAAAATCTCATTAAGGACAACCAGATTGAAATGAGATATGTGCAATCTAGCAAAAACTCTGCTGATCTTTTCACGAAAGCACTTCCAACTGCTATTTTCAGAACACACGTTCATAACATTGGCATGAGACATGTTCAAAAGATGTAACAGCTGAAGCGATGTCTACTTGAGGGGGAGTCAACTCCATGCTGCACTCTTTTTCCCTTAGCTAAAGTTTTTTCCCACTGGGTTTTCTTTAGCAAGGTTTTTAACGAGGCAGTAATTTATAGTTGATCTTCAACAAAATAAAATTGCTATCCAAGGGGGAGTGTTATAATAATAATAATAATATAGATATGGATAGTCAATTTTGGTGTATACATATAGTCAATTTTGGTACACAAAGTATGTATTTTTATATTGAGATTTTAGGCTATAAATACTCATGAATGCAAGCATTAAACTTGCACCATTTCTCACACTTACAAAGTGTTTATTTCTTTCTCTCCATTATCATCTTTGTTCTTACACTTCATTATTATTATTCTAAATCAAGAATCAAATCACTAAAGGTAGTTATAAGCCTACTGAATTATAACATCAAGAATCAAACCACTAAAGGTAGTTATAAGCCTACTGAATTATAACATCAAGAATCAAACCACTAAAGGTAGTTATAAGCCTACTGAATTATAACACTTAAATGTTTTTTTTTTTTTTTTTTGAAAGTCATAAAAGATTTTGCATCTAAGCATTATAAGTATAATAACTTAGGCCTCGGTTCCTTCTTTCTTTTCCCTTTTGTTTTATTGATTTTATTCCTTATTAATTTTTTAAATTAGTTTAATCTTTAAAAATATAAATTAAAAAAATGTACTTTTTTCAAAATAACCACATACTAAACCAATTAACCAAATTCACGTTTATTATTAATTTCACTGTCAACGTATACTTATTCAATATAAAAAAAACGTTGTTAAAGTGGTGTCCTATATGATTTTAAATCTATGTTCATATTAATTTCAGATGGATCGGAGTAGATGAATGTATAAGATACCTCGTCATACTTCAGAATATCTCACGGAGTTGGGTGATTTTATGAAAGTTGCAGAAGCTGATCGTGTGAATAAAGAGAACGAGAAAATATCTTGCCCTTGTAAAAAATGTCAAAACTTCGCTAGTTATGTTGATCGCGATGTAATTACCCGACACCTAATAGTATACGGATTTGTGGAAGAGTATACGTGTTGGTCGTGGCACGGAGAATTATTAGTTGATAGTAACCCAATTGTTGGGGAGTATAATGATGATGATCACGACGCTACTAATGTTGCTGTTGATGAAAAGTTCGAATCAGACAGTGATGGGTATATAGATAATCTTGAAGACATGTTACATGACGTGGATGGTAATATTGATGAAAACAACTATGATAAATTTCAACAAATGTTTGTCGACTCCGAAAAAATATTATATAGCGGGTGTACCAAGTTTACTAAGCTTTCTGCTGTACTGCGGTTGTTAAACTTAAAAACTAACAATGGTTGGAGTGACAAAAGTTTCACGGAACTTTTGAAATTATTACATGAAATGTTACCCGACGACAACGAGCTGCCCGTTTCATTATACCAAGCAATGAAAATTATGTGTCCAATGGGACTGGAAGTAGAAAGAATACATGCATGTCCGAATGATTGTATGTTGTATAGAAATGAGTATAAAGACCTACACAAATGTCGTGTATGTGGTACATCAAGGTATAAGTCAAAAGACGCAACAAAAGAAGTTAGTAGTGATGTGAATAAGAATGGACCCCCGGCTAAAGTTTTGTGGTATTTGCCTCTCATACCAAGATTAAAAAGGTTATTTGCGAATGCTAAAGATGCAAGGTTATTGCGTTGGCACGCCGAATAGCGTAAAAATGATGGGAAAGTACGTCATGTGGCTGATTCTCCGCAATGGAGGAATATCGATGGTATAGAAGATTTTGGAGAAGAGATTAGAAATATCCGCTTTGGACTTAGTTCTGATGGAATAAATCTGTTTGGTAACTTGAGCAGTCGCCACAGCACTTGGCCAGTTCTTTTATGTATATATAATCTTCCGCCTTGGTTATGTATGAAACGTAAATACATCATGATGTCATTGTTGATTCAAGGTCCGAAACAACCTGGGAACGGTATTGACGTTTATCTGGCTCCATTAATAGATGACTTAAAAACATTGTGGTCCCCAGGTGTCCAAGTGTATGATGCGTATAAATGTGAGAATTTTAATTTACGGGCTATGATTTTTTGCACTATCAATGATTTTCCAGCCTACGGAAACTTATCGGGATATTCAACGAAAGGGAGTAAGGCATGTCCTCTTTGTGAGGATGAGACATCGTCGAGGTGGTTGAAAATTTGTAGGAAAACAGTGTACATGGGGCACCGTAGTTCACTTTCCAGGTATCATCCGTACCGTAAAAAAAAATAAAGTGTTTGATGGTAATATTGAAAATGGGATTTTACGGCCACCTTTGGACGGCAAAACTGTATTCTCGAGAGTTAAACATAGAAACATTGTGTTTGGTAAAAAGAATAAAATTCCGAAGAAGGGACTTTGGAAAAAAAAGTCTATTTTTTGGGAGTTACCCTATTGGAAGCATTTGCAGGTCCGACATTGCATTGATGTTATGCATATTGAAAAAAATGTATGTGATAGTTTGATAGGGTTGTTATTGAACATTCCAGGAAAAACGAAAGATGGGATTAATGTTCGAAAGGACTTTGAAGATATGAAAATTCGAACGGAGCTTAAGCCTTACTATAAAGGGAAGAAAGCATTTCTACCACCAGCTTGTTACACCCTTTCGAAGGTTGAAAAAACAAAATTTTGTAAATGTCTACATGGAATTAAGGTTCCGTCTGGATACTCTGCTAACATTAAAAAGTTGGTGTCACTGAAAGATAATAGATTACTCGGAATGAAGTCTCACGATTGTCATGTTTTAATGACACAAATGAATCCTATCGCAATTCGTGACATACTCCTAAGTGGCGTTCGACACACTATCACAAAGCTTTGTTTGTTTTTTAACATGATTCATTCGAAAGTGATTGATCCTGAAGTGTTGGATATGTGGCAAAAAGATATTATCATTACTCTTTGCCAGCTTGAAATGTATTTTCCTCCTTCCTTTTTTGATATCATGGTTCACTTGGTATCTCATATTATATATGAAATAAAGGCTTGTGGTCCCGTATTCCTACGATACATGTACCCATTTGAGAGATATATGGGTTTCTTGAAAGGGTATGTACGAAACTATTCTCGACCAGAAGGAAGTATTATTGAAGGATATCTTTCAGAGGAAGTGACTACATTTTGTTCGGATTATCTGAAAGATTCAAGAACTATTGGGCTCCCACAATCTCGACACGAAGGTAGACTTCAAGGAGTTGGGACAATTGGAAAAAAATAGTTAATGTCGAACATGATGAACTACACCAAGCACATTTTACAGTTCTACAATACATGACGTGTATTGATCCGTACATACATGAACACATGGCATTATTAAAATCTAAGAATCTTGGTAGGGACAAAAAATGGTTGCTTGCTGAACATAACAAATGTTTCTCTTCATGGTTGAAGGTAAGAGTAAATGATCTTGATGTAGAGGATCAATTAGTGAAAATGTTGGGGTTGGGTCCCGATTTTGTGGTGGCAAAATATCAAGGCTACGATATTAATGGGTATACGTTTTACACTCATAAACAAGATGCAAAAAGTACGTTGCAAAATACCGGGGTCACTCTAATAGCCACGGCGACAGAACTCCACGACAATACTCATGATGTAAGGTCAAATATCGCAAAAAACTCGTATTATGGTGTCATTCAAGAAATATGGGAATTGGACTATAACACATTCACTATACCTTTGTTTAAGTGTAAATGGGTCGAAAACAAACGCGGTGTTCAAGTTGACGACCATGGGTTTACAATTGTAAACCTTTCCACTAATGGTTATTCAGCAGAACCATTTATTCTAGCTAAACAGGCCACCCAAGTATTTTTTGTTCAAGACCCGAAAAATTCAAGATGGCACATTGTCCTACTTGGTAAACGACGTATACTCGGTGTTGAGAATGTTGTGGATGAGGATGAATATGACCAGTTTGATGAGCTACCTCCATTTTCTATCGAGATTTCACAAACACGTGATGTTATTGATGATACTATTTACTTAAGAACCGACCACACAGAAGGATTATGGGTTGATACCCCTCGTTTTAACACACAGGTACAAGTTTTCAAACGTTTATTCGACTCAATATAGAATGAACGTATATGTTCAAGTAAATAAAATGTTACTTTACTAATATTTCTTTTCTATACAGGAAGTCATAACATGAGGATATTATCAGATGATATTGCACGAGTTTTTTTTATTCATAAGACATATATCCTTCGATAGTTATAGAGATTTAATAATGCAATATTTTATTTTGTTAGTTACTCGTTTAATTATAGACACATATTTTTCAAGTGTTTTTATTTACTCCGTATTTAATAATGTACTCTAAAACGATTTCTCGGCAAAAACTCGGCCGATTTTTTCGATTTTTGCAACCTTGAATATATGATAAGTAACTATAACTATTATATTTATATAAAATATAAACTATAGTAATAATACAAAATATTACTCCGTATAGAACAACATTACAACCTTAAAATAAATTTCTGCCTTTAAAAAAAAAAAAAGAAATAAATAAATATAGAGGGAGAATAAAATAAATTTAGAGGGAGAATGAAATCAATAGCGGGAAGAACAAAAAGAATTGGGGAAATAAAATCTTCCAAATTTCATTCTCTATCCCTAAATTGCAAAACCAAAACCGTTCACCAGAGTGTACATTCACCACCTAAACCCTACTTCTCGCTAATCGTCTCCATTTCCGCTCATCATCTTCATTTCCACTCTACAGCTGCCATCGTGAGTCATTCCGCCGTGATCCTCATTAATTTTTGCAGTTGATTGACATCGAAACGAAGGTATACCTAACACTTGTTTTCGTCAATTATGCAGTTGTCTTTGTTGTTTAAACTTTATTTTTGAGATTTTTGTTGGTAGTCTATCTGATTCAATGTTGATTAGCGAAATTATTAGTGTAGGTGAGTATCTAAATGTGATATTGGTATTTAATTCATATTCAATTGATTTATTTACCTTTATATAAACACGATTATGACATGCATGTGTTTTTTGGAGTGTTTATATTATTAAACTATCTATATTTTATATGTTAAATTTGTTTATTTTGTTACTTGTTGCAACTGATATGCAAGTTTATAATCTTTAATTTAGGCAAGATACTTTGACATAAAATGAGTACTAATTACAAAAATTATTGTTGTTGAGTACATAGAATGAATTACTATTACTATACTGATGTTAGTTTAGTCTATACATAACCTTGGGACATTAACACAGTTCTATATGGAAGAAATCATGTGTATTTACCAATGGAGGATTTAGGAATTAGTTATGTTGCATAGTCTTACAATTACTCAACTTTTTAATTGTTGGTTCTAGGCTTTGAGTTCTGTTTCAGGAATTAGTCATTGGGTATGCATAATCATGTACCTACCAGTGGCGCGTTCATTATTCATGCTTAAATGTTCACTTGAATAGTTTAACTCTAAAGATACTCTTCTTAACTGATTTCCTTAATAGATTAAGTAGTTATGATCTCTTATGTGCACACGAATTTGGTCATTTTTTTTTTTATTCATTTATGGTTGTTTTTAAGGCTTGGTTTATGTAGCTTAAAGATATGTATGGTTGTGTTCACATATGCGTTGAACTTGATAGGTTAAGTGGAGAGCATTCACATATATATTCACTTCTACTGTTGCTGCCATTATCAAACCTCATTCTTATGGTACGTTTAAACAAGCATTCAACTTACATTTACTTCTATTGTTACACTTCTGTCACTTCTGATCACTTTAGTCTGGTTTTACACGTTATCTTATAGCTATCTTTAACGGGTTTGAACCATCAATAACATCCAGAACTGATCTTTAACAAGTAATTGAGCCAAATTGGCACATTATAACATATACTACACTTGCCTCCTGTAAGAATATCCAAATTTTCGTCAATAACTTAATTTTGATCAAAATGATTTTGTTGCCTTTGTTTCAGGATTCCGAACAAGATTTTGAATATGAGCTTGAATCTACTGATATTGAAGAGTATGAAACTAGTGATGACGAAGACGAAGTACAACCAACAAAAAAGAGAACTACTACTCACAAACACTCAAAAGGAAACAGAGAAATTCAGGTAAGTGAATCTAGTGACGACGAAGACGAAGAACAACTGCACAAAAATAGAACAAGAGGAACAACTACTAAGAAAAACTCTAAAAGAAAAAGAGAATATGAGTTCAGTGAATCCAGTGACGATGAAGTCGAAGAACAACCAAAAAAAGGGGAACAAGAGGAACAACAACTCTAAAAAATTTTAAAGGAAAAAGAGAGATTGAGTTCAATGAATTTGGGCAAGCTATTGGGCCTAATCAAGTTAAATTTGGTCATAAATGTGGAAGCTACTCGAGGAGGATTATTTCTATAGCTATCGAAGATTGGCGCGACGTTCCAAAGCCTAAATTAGATGAATTGTGGAATAAAATAAAGGTACTAACTATTCAACACTTTTATTTGCATTGTTATCTTATTAAATACATGTATATGTATTTCCAGGGGTGGAACTTCTAAAGGGCTAGCGGGGGTGGTTGCCCCAACTAAGAATCTGATTGTAGTTGACATTGTTTAATAGTACAAATAGAAGTGATAAGAAAATTATAATCCGTATCTACTAATCTATACATTATCGTTTGTTTCAAATAATTACTACGTACTTATTATATGGGATTTCTTTTTTGTGTATTTGTGTATTAACACTTAATAATTTTTCTTAATTTCAACAGAATTACTGGGGAATTCAAACTGATAAAGTCAGAGCTCCAGTACTTAGGGTGTGCAACGAAAGAAGGTGGAGGGATTTTAAAACGAGACTCCGAAAGAAGTTCATGGACAATGGAGAAACTCCTTTTAAAGTGTACACTTTTTTAGAGGAAAGGGATTGGCTACAGTTTGTTGAACAACAGAATACAGAAGCGAAAAGGGTATTTTTTTTCGAATTGTTATAAAGTTGTTAATTTGTTATGAGTTACTCATGTTGCATTGTATCTAACTGTTTCTTTACTGTTTTGTGAAGTTGCAACGGGAAAAAGGCAGGGAATTAGCTAAATTGAAGACGAATCCACCAAAATTGGGATCAAAGGGTTATCGTGGCAATGAACCAACATGGATAGCAGAGGGAAAATCAGCAAAAACGTCAACAATACTTCATAAGATTCCATGTCGGCATGCACGAAATTACTTATTAGGGCGTACTCCGTTGGAAGATGGGGTCAGGAAAGTAACGCCTGAAGTTGAGGAAAAAGTTAAAAAACTTGTAAGTTTTTTTTTTTTTTTTTTTTTGGTTCAGCTGTTCACTGATTATTATGTCTAACGTCAATACACAGAAACATTTTCATAATCTTCTCATCACTTAATCGCTAATAGACAACTTGGATAACAAACAGAACTTAATCACAACCCAACTACATTAAAGACAACACATTTGGATACTTGATATGCGTAAACCATAGACTTGCACACTGTGTCCCATGTAGCAGCTTAAAATTCCTGAATCTTGATGTTTTCATTCTTCACTATTCCTGCCTGGGTAAGAAAGCTAGACACGTTCTTTCTCTGATCAGCTTGAAGCTGGATGACCTGGCCTAGTTCAGGGTCCTGGAAAAGGGTGCCATTGCAGCAGAATTCTTTCTTGAGGTCCTTCAGAATTTTATTGTAACTATAATCTTTTGACCCAGCACCAGAGCCTTCAGTACTAGCTTCAGCAAATGGGTCAAAAGCGGAAGCTAGGAATCTGAAGGTCGAGTTCAGACATGAAAATTAGCTGCTAAAATGGAGCGGCAACCAAAACTTTCCTTGATATAATTGTCGCTCAGATCTGGCCGGTGATTAGGGTTTTGAATGAAAAGCACGGGACAGAAGAAACCCTAGAGAAGTACGGACAAATCCGAGCAGACGAATGTTAAGTCGGTTTGATTAAAAAAAAAACTTGTAAGATTACGTTAGGCGTTTATAACATACTCATTTAGAAATATGTTTAATTATAAATGATGCTTTCACATTTTATGTTAGAAAACAATATTTTATGTAGTACCATTTAGACCCATTAAACTTTATAGATTTTATTTTTATTTTATTGTACATTATTGATTGATGATTTTTGCATTTGTAGCTAACATTCTTTTTTTATGATTCTGTATTAGTAGGCTAATATACTTCATGCATTAATTTACAGACAAAATTGTCTCAACGTAATTCGGAGTTTGCTCCGGGAACAGATTTGCTAACCTTGGTAGAAGGAAAGGAGCATGGTGGGCGCACAAGGGGAGTAGGGTATACGGTTGGTTTGAAGAAGGGTATCACGGGGTACGACAAGAAGCAAAGAAAGAAACGCCAGTCTTCAAAAGAGTTACTAAAAGTAATAGAACAACTACTAGAAAAAATTGAACGATTGGAAGCAAAAGTAGCTGCATTGGAGTCTAAGCAACAAGGACCAGATTTTATTGAAGATGATGTACCTGACTTTGATTCGAAACGTAGTAGAAGCAATCCTGACCATGATTCTTCGCATCTCGATCATTTGCCCAAAACAGTGGTAATTCTACTTTATATATTTGATAAACTGTTATATGTTTTTTTAGAAGGTGGACTAATTATACTACATGGTACATATGTTATGTAGGAGCCTACTAATTCTAAATGTACACAAGAACTGTTGGATGTACCGGTTGTCAAAGAGAAATCTAAAAAAGTATCGGATGTACCTGCTACCAAAGCGAAACCTAATAAAGTATCTGATGTACCTGTCGTCAAAGCGATACCTAAAAAAGTATCAGATGATGTACCTGTTGTCAAACCGATACTTAAAAAAGTTGATTATGCTTCAGCTACTTATGTGGAACGGCTAGATAAGTTAAATGTAATATATCTTATTTCATTACTAAGATAATACATACATGTTTTTGTTACAAATGCACACCAAGTATATCATCTGTTATGTTATATATGTTATTCAGGTGCCCACCCAATGTGCTTTGATTGTCCCCAATATTCCAAAGCAGATCACTTGTGCTATTGCGAGAGTACATCCGGTTTCTAGTCCTACTGGTCGCTTAATTCATGGAAAGCCGTTGTCACCGGGTTATATCAAGGTACAAGTTGAAGATGTGATTAAAGAGTATGGAGATTTAGAACTTCCATCTCCAACGGAAGAGATTGAAAAGCTTATTGACGCTAGAAATTCTTTCATTGAGTGGCCAAAAGCTAGAATCCGATTTTTTAAGGTATGTTTTTTTAAAGCATTTATGACAGTTGGTACTTTAGTAACAATTACTCACGCGAAACTCACAAAATTTGCTGCTAGGGATCTGCTTCTGGAACAGCACCAACAAAGTTAACATCGCTAAACGGGGGAACATCTAAAAGTTAACATCGCTAAACGGGGGAACATCTACTAAGACAACATCAGTGAACGGGGGAACGTCCCATAAGCCAACGTCGATAAACAGTGGACCATCCACTAAGCTAACATCAGTGACCGGGGGAACGTCCCATAAGCCAACGTCGATAAACAAGGGAACATCCACTAAGCCAAAGCCGTTAAATGAGAAAACGTCTACTAAGCTGTCCAAAGAGCCTAATAAGAATGCACATAAGTCGTACCCGGTAAACTCTAAGAAATATTACTTACTATGTAAACATATATATGTTAATATGCGATGTGTATGTTATCTAATTAGTTACTCGTACTTTGCAATGAATAGAAACTAGGTTAGTTTTATGATTACTATAAGTAACTACGTTAGTTTGTTATTATATGATTATTATAAAGAAAATGCATCTGAAGTATGTTATAGTTTTTTTTCGTGACTTATAATTATGTTTAGAGCTGTGTCTTATTTGATCCAGGTAATTCTGTTAGTTCGTGACTTGTAATTCCTTTTTTTTTTTTGAAAAGCTCGTGACTTGTAATTCTGTTGGTTCCATTTTCGTGAATTGTAATATAGTTATTTCTTTTTTTGTGACTTGTAATCTGTTAGTTCCGTGTTTGTAATTTGTAGTCTGGAAGTATGCTATAGTAATTTTTTTGTGACTTGTAATTGTGTGTGTGGAGCTGTCTTATTTGATCAACCATAGGCTGTAGTATATATCCATCTACAATCTACAATTTATATTAATTCAATCGGATTTTCAGAAAAAAGAACTTATCTATTATTGTATCACACCTATACAGGAATTGGAAATGCATAGAAATATGATACACAATGAGAAACCTCTATTTATTCGTGTTTTCTATGATCGATGGATGAAACAACCGAATCCTAGATTTGGTGCTGTGCTTTTTCTTGAGGAGGTCTTTGGGCCTAGTGTGTGTAAACAAACTGTTGTTACCTCTGATGATCTTATGTCTCTGCTAACAAATGGTTGGCTCGATATGTCAGTAATAACATATTTCACCATGTAAGTACACTCTTATATATGTATATATATCTTATTTTACAACCATAAATTGGCATTCCCGTTTCTTCTAAAGATCATTATATTTTAACATCTTTGTAGGTCGTTACATGAGAGTATGCAAAAACTGGGTGGAAATAGATGTGCGGTTTTGAACCCGTATGAGATTCGAGGCTCCCGATGTATTAGCAATATGGCAAATGTCATGGATTATCTTTTGAATGTAATCAACACACACGATAAGGATAAAACGTTTTTTCTCGCACCCTACTATGAAAAGTAAGGACCTGTAAGATACTTTCCGTTTCAATTTTGTGTATAATAATTTTGTATACTAAAATGCTTGCAATTTTATCAGCCATCATTGGGTCTTATTCATAATATGGCCACACAACAACACGGTATTCGTATTGGATTCGCTTGGGTTAAAAAGGAAGTCAACAAACGAAGACAACTACTCAATTGCAACCCCTATAAAAACGTAAGAGTTTTATTATGCTTATACAATTCAATGTTAGCTTTTTTTCAAATTATAAAATGTTCATATTGAATACCTTTCAGGATTCTTGAAGATATTCGTTGGATCTTTCCTAAGGTAAACTTTCTCCCGTTTTATATATTTAGATCCATACATACTATATTAAGTGTATTGTTTGTTCATATTGTATTTGTTTTGGGGATGACTTTGATATGGTATGAGTTGTTTGTGTTAAATATTGATACTCTTAAATCCTTTTTTTTATATAAATTAGTGCCACCAACAAAAAGAACAAAAAGGAGGTTGGGAGTGTGGTTACTACGTAATGCGGTGGATGCACGAGTTCATCTATTCTCAACAAGATGATTGTCCGCAAATTGCAAGTGTTTGTTAAATCATTTTGGCGTATAAAATACAAAATAGACCAACCTCTTGTTTGTTACATAATGGTTATTATCATTTATTTTTCTTACACAGATCCCTTGGGACCGTACAGACTCATACGAAGCGATAGATTTGGACAATATTGTTGCTTTGTGGCTATCATATTATTGGAAGACTTGTAATAGTTGGTTTTTGGTTGTATGACTATGAATTGAGTCTTTGAAGTTGAGTTATTTTTGCTTTGGTTCTTTTGTATGCCAACTTGAAACTTAAATTAAACTGAAATTTTTATTTGTTCTTTTGCTGCAGCTTAATTAGCTCTTTAATTAGATGTACTTTTTCATGTTTAGTGCAGGACCATGTAATTAGTGTGTATGTTGTCTGTTAAATACAGCATCTGTATGTTTAATATTAGGTAGAATGTATTGAAATATATACATTCCATATAATATATATATATATATATATATATATATATATATATATATATATATATATATATATATATATATATATATATATATATATATTCCCTAAAAAATCGATTATTTGTTTTTATTTGCTGTACAATAGAGATGGGTGTTTTGATGTGAAACTGGTCTCTAAAACATTTCAGAAACAGGTTTAGTAAGAATAATCACGTCTCTAAGCACTTTTAGAAACAGGTTGAAGTGTAAAAGACGTCTCTAAGCACCCAGAATAGAAACGGGCTCTTTAAAAGTTTTACAAACGTCCCCCTTTAGAAACGGGTTGAAGAACACGTCTCTAAAGTAGCAAACAACACATTTCTAAACACATTTTCTATAGTAGTGTGGGCTACGCTATGTATAGCTCAGTAGATGATCCTGTTACTTATGAAGATGCATGTAAAGAAGAAAAGTGGGTCAAAGCAATGGAGAGTGAAATATTAGCCATTCAACAAAATGAAACATGGGAATTGGTGGATCTACCTGATGGTGCAAAACCAATAGGTGTAAAATGGGTTTATAAAACCAAGTTGAATGAGCATGGAAAGGTGGATAAGTATAAGGCACGACTTGTTGTTAAAGGGTATGCGCAAAAGAAAGGTGTTGATTATAAAGAAGTTTTTACACCGTTAGCGAGATGGGATACCATTCGCACGTTACTAGCTGTGGCTGCAAAACATGGCTGGACTATCCTTCAACTTGATGTTAAAAGCGCGTTCCTACACGGTGAGCTAAAGGAGGTGGTTTATGTCAACCAACCAGCTGGGTTTATCAAAGCAGGTGAAGAAACAAAGGTGTATCGGTTGAAAAGAGCGCTCTATGGTTTAAAACTGGCTCCCCGGGCCTGGTTTCATCGTATTGAAGGCTACTTTAAGAGTGAAGGGTTTAAGCAAAGCTGCAATGATCATACGTTATTTGTCAAGAAAGTTTGGAACAAAATCATTATGGTAAGTCTTTATGTTGATGATCTTATTTATGTGGGCAATGATTTAATGCTATGTGAAAGTTTCAAGCAATCTATGCAAAAGGAGTTTGAGATGACAGATCTTGGACGAATGAGGTACTTTCTCGGTGTTGAGGTACAACAAACAGAAACAAGTATCTCGTTATGTCAACGACAATATGCAAAAGACGTTCTAGAACGTTTTACTATGTGGGAAGCAAATCCTGTCAACAATCCAATTGTTCCGGGTACTGTGCTTTTAAATAGTGGAGAAGGAGAAAAGATAGATTCCACTACGTACAAGAGGTTAATCGGCAGTCTCATGTATCTAACGGTTACACGTCCAGACTTGATGTATGTAGTAAGTCTGCTTTCACGTTTTCTTGCTAATCCAACCGCGGAACATCTATTTGCAGCAAAGAGGGTGTTACGTTATCTTAAGGGCACTTATGATTATAGGCTAGCATATGAGAAGCATTCGAAACAACCACTCAAAATATATACATATAGTGATTATGCCCGAGATGTAGAAGATCGAAGATGTACTTCGGGTTATGTATGTTTACTTAGTGGTGCAGCGATATGTTGGAGTTCACGTAACCAAGATATTGTTACTTTGTCATCCACGGAGGCTGTATACGTTGCAGCTACTGCATCAGCTTGTCATGGTGTGTGGCTGAGAGGTTTACTTGGTAACCTGGATGAAAAGTATACTGGCCCGATTGAGATTATGTGTGACAACAGCTCCACTATAAAGTTGTCCAAGAATCCAGTGATGCATCGACTTACTAAGCACATAGATGTAAGGTTTCATTACCTTAGAAATCTTGTGAATCAAGAGGACATAAAGCTTGAATTTTGTAGAAGTGAAGACCAGCTTGCAGATGCCATGACGAAGCCCATGAAGCTCAACAGTTTCGTTCAGTTCAGAAAGGAGGTTGGAATTGTGAAGATTAAACAAGAAGACTGACGTTTTCTTGTTTAGGGGAGGATTTATTGGGCTTATCTTTGTTATGGGCTTATTTAGGTTGGCCTGCTTTAATAAATGGGCTTGGTACCCAGTCTAGGTTTAATGTTTAGTTTGTTTACGTTGCTGTAGGTGTAGAATGAGTCTAGCGATTCCTACGGTTTGTTTTCTTTATTTTTGGTTAACGTTTGAGTCTGTAGAACGTGGTGTTTGATCGTGTCTTGTACTCTGCCATATATATATGGCTTATCAGTTGTTAATAAAAGGCATCGAGTGTTGTTTGCCATTACTATGATATTACCTTTTGTTTCTACATTGATGATAACGTACGTTGCTTATAACAATTTTTTAATTTGTTTCATTATAATTTTTTTTTTAAATAAGCCCGTAATTTCACGGGTCATTATACTAGTGTTTATCTCTATAAGTTTGTATTCCTGGAGTAACTTTGAGTATTAATAAAAACACAGAAAATTGCCCCAATCCTCTTACATTTTCACTGATTACAATTCGGTTTATGTACACAGAAAATTATACTGGCAGTGCTTTAACATCAAGTCATCGACAACTAATGATTTGAGAGACTGCATTCGTAATATTTGTAAATTACTACCTCCGTAGTAGAAAATATATCGTGTTACTCCGTAGTCTTTTTTAACACCGAGATTGAAGTCACTGACGGGAGACCACCAAAGGAGTTCCCACCACTCGATCATATTTGTTTGACGTGTCAAAGATGTTTCACCGAACACTGAAACACACACTAAACACTCCAATTCTAGCTAGTTTCGCCCAAACACACACTAAACATTATTGTGCTTAAATTCTCCTATTGTATTAGAAAATGATTATTTACAGTTTTCACAAACTCCTGTTTATAACAAAATTGTGTCCTAAAAAGCTGTTGGTATGATTCATTCAATTCCCATGGTATAATAAAAACATGATCTTAGTATCATATTTCGTACTCAAAGATGAAAAAAAGAGGGTAAGCAATACAAAGATAATACATGTTTATGCTACAAGACTACATCATCACCCTATCCATAACTTAAATCCTTTGATACTACAACAAGAGATCCAATTCACTCCTATTAGAAATCTACAGTTATACATACTTTGCAGCAATGATATCTTTCATCAATCTAGTATACTTGAACAACTGTCTCTTTACATGAGGCAACTTCGAAGAAGTAATAACTTAACGCAACACATAACTAATAATATCAGTTTCTTTGAAGATGTGGTGATGAGACTGGGAGGAAAACCATAAATTAGTTCAACTTCTATATACTTTCGGTTTGAGTGAAGGACTGTGACTATGAATTATTGCCACAGCGATCGAAAAAGACTGCAAAGCAGACAGGCTTGATTCGTAATGAATACAGTATAAACCATCACGCAAGTTCATCATTTCTAAAACTGGTAGACTTTGCTTACAACCCTGAAAAAAAGGATCTAACTAAGAAAACAAATATACAATGAATAAAGAAGTCGAAATCAATTACATAATATACTTGGTGTCTGCATTGCAACAGAAAAACATAACCAAAAACAGTTGGGTTGGGACAAGAAAAGGACTTTACAATTATCATGTAATACGGAGAAAAAATTACGTGGTTGGTCCTCAGATTACTCTGGTGGTCCATGTACTATTTTTTAAGTGGTTGGTCATTGTGGTTTACAAAACTACGTGGGTGGTCCCTGCCACTAATAGCCGTCAATTAAATCCTTTAAGCTATGACGTGATCTACACGCTAGGGCAATTTCATACTTTTCTAATCTGTCTTAACGGATTTAATTGACGGCCGTTAGTAGCAGGGACCACGTCAAAAAAAGTACATGACCACCCGTTAATCTGAGATAAACTACAGGATCAACCGCGTAATTTTTTCTTATACGGAATCCAACAATTGTACTGTTTTCTTAAAATCATTTTCAGTAAATATTAGATAACAGCAACCTAGATAGGAGCAAGAATAGTGTTTGGCATCACCAATTCTTAGTCAACCAATTTGCTAAATCTATCATGCAACTGACGCAAGAATGTAAATCAAAGATCAAATGGTGCAGATGATACCTGTTTATATAAATCAAACGAACTGCTCTTTCCAAACACACCATCTTTGTATACAACGTCTTTGTTATTTGGCCCAGCATTAAGTACTGTTAACGGGCAACCAATATCCCAGCCACCGCAGTCACAAGCACCGCCATTCCTCCATCGTTCAACAAGGCTAGACGGGCCTCCATTTTTCATTTTGGGCCCACCATGAATACCTGCTGGTACAACAACATCCATACTTGAATGATGATAACTCGTATTTTGGGCACAAGGTTCACAATGTACTGATTGTGTCACTAGAGATGCGGAGTTTCGATTATAACCCCCTTCTTTAAGAAATTTCAATCCCCACCCTCCAACTTCTACCTTCTTCTTAGTGTGGGGAATATGATCTTTCACAATAATAGCAGCCAACTCAAAATCTCCTTCATCGATTGACTCTAACGAGTTTTCTTGTATTGAAACGGACCCATCAAATATAGAGGCACTCTTTTGTCTATTATGGTTTCCTCTAAAGATGTTCGACACCTTTTTTGATAACCCGTTGCTCTTCTTAACCGTCTGATTCATAGTATGAATACCCCCGTCAGTATGATGACTGGTCCCGCATAAAATAAACTGAGTCTCCATAATCTCCATATCAAGTGGACAAGCAACAAACGAGGTCGACACTCTCATTCTACCCACAATATCCGACTCTTCATCGTTAATTTCATTTTCCCTATTTCGAGATTTGGAATAAAATGTGTAAAAATAATCCGACTCTATTTTGGATAATTTTGTTGCATAAACTTCCTTTTCATCCTCTACAGACAAAACGTAACGCGGATATCCATTGTTCCATGAGCAATGAAGCATTCCTTGACGATATGCACTTGAAGATGATGACGAAGAAGATGAAGACGATGAAGAACAAGAAGACGAAGGATCGGAGAACATAGAGTTTGTGCTTGAGAATGAAACGAGCCTTTTGTGCACGGGATCACAACGGAAATTTTGATCTTCAACCACCACCCTTTTCTTTAATATGTCATGTGATGAACCAATAGATGAAGATTCTGTAACCTCTACCGCACTCCGTTTTGCAAAATTTATTTCAATTTCGTCATTAGAAGAATCTAATTGTAGTAAAGGGTTGTTCAAAAGATTTATCATACTTGTGCTTCCTGTGATTGAACCAACAATCGGATCCTCCTCGATAGACGACCCGCTTATGACCGAATTTCCACCACCAACTACTCTGGTACGAAGTCTATCAGACAAAACGTTGACCTTTGATGAATTTGCTCGCATGGCACTCAAATGAATTAATTCGAGGCATTGGCGAAGGTATTTTTCCTCCCGAGTCATAACTTGCATCGGGATCATTTTCGTTAAGCAAAACATTTGTTGAAGAAACAGCTTTTTTGAGCAAAAATCACTAACTTGTAACTTTCTAATGCTTGAAGACTCCATTACCAATGTTTCAGGCAAGCAATCTTGTTTTGATGTTTCAAAATCCTTGTCTGATACCTGTATCTGATATTCGTTTTTGTAGCCACGAATTCCAGTACGCATCATTGTATTATCCATTTATTATCCGACGAGATGATCCAAGGTGGATAATGATTTACATACTATATGCTCAACTGTAGTAGCCAAAGTCTTGAATGGTCAGGAGTAGACTGACAAGCAGATAACAGACATACGTATTAGCAATAATATTTCCAACAATTATTGCATTATCAAAAGTCCGAAAATTGCATTAATATCAAGATGTTAGTGACTACAACATTCATTAGCTTAGCTTAGCTTAGCTTAGCTTTAGAGTATGAAGTATAAGAAAAACAGAATTACAATGTAAAAGGGAAGACGATCATATTCATAATAAACAAGAGAGACATGAACTTCTCATTCTGATACATTTAAAAATAAGGATATATTGTTTGTATATAACTATATACCAAGTTTGTACTGCTGTGACTTGGTGACATTTTCTGGGCGAGAAACAGTATCTACCAATCCCGAAGACAAAATACTAATATAATAACACAAAATGATAATAGTAAGAGTAATGATAATGCTAGCAAAAAAAGATGGTACCCATAGAAAACAAGCAACTACAAGATATACTGATGATATTCTATCATGACTACTTGATCACCGAAAGAAGTTAAAAACTAAGAACAACAAGAAACATGTGATTGACAGCAAAAGTAGTTATAAAGGAAAGCAGAATAAGTTGGAAAGTGATTTATGGAAATTGTATTAAATGAATTACAGTTGAAATTTTAAAATAAATAAACATGAATTAAAATGGAGAAAATAAAATAAAGACCAACAACAAAACTAATACGGAGTAATTAGTAAAAATTCACATACATACATAGGAAAGCAATTCCTGCAGTGGCTTTAATACATGGGTGGGGTGGGGGGCAACTGCTGATGAATGTTGCAGGTATCATCCTTGATTAATTAAGCAATTAGCCTCTATATATACGTATACAGAAGATTACAGATTACAGATATAACGCTACCCTACCTTACCCACATGACAAATCTCGGAATAAAGAGTTTTAACATTTTATATACCAGCAATAGATTGAATAAAAAAAGACAAAAAACATAATGATAATGATAATAATAATAATAATAATAATAATAATAATAGTAATAAAACTAATAATATATAATATATAATACGAGTAACAATTATAGTTAATATAATATTATAATTAATAATAATTGATAATAATAATATAAATTAAATGAAAAATAAAAAAAACTTTACCAATTACTCCGCAAGTCCAAGACTCTAAGCAAGCAAGCAAGCAAGCAACTTATTATAATCAACAGAAGATTCGAATCTGTATGTATGGGAATTGAAGTGGAGGTTCTGGTATTGGGTCCTCCTCGTACCCCTTCCTTACTACCGATTTAAACAAACCAACAAAACCCTAAATTAAAAACTGAAATTGAATTTGGAATTGGAATTGGAATTGGGATGGAGGAGAAGAAATGAGATGGATGCAATGGTAATGTTTACGTGGATGGAAGTAGGAGCTCTGGAGCTGGTTCGCACAATTGTCTTTTTCTTTCAAGTATGTTTATTTATATTTATATTTATTGGTTAAAGCATTTTTGCGAAGTCACAGCAGCAACAGTATGTATGTGTATGTAACTATGTATTGAAATGGTTTGGTGGTGGGGGTCCACTACTACTATTCTCTCTTAGAAAACAGACATGCATGTGACTTCCAAACTTTAATGGATCCCATGTTCCGTTTTCATTTTCTATCTTCTTGTTTCTAATCAACTAGACAAATTCTATTGATTCAATGCTAATGCAACAATGCAAATCATGGAGTATCAATAATTAGATAATATATTAATGAATATTTTAACATATTACGATAATTAAATGTGTGTAATAACATATATGATTATGATTATGATAAAATAATATAATAATTACTAATTTAATAATACTACTGAGTACTAAATAATCATTGGCCAAACTACATGAGGGTAAGGGGACGCCCGCCCCTAGTCGATTTTTTTTTTCAGTGTGAAAATTTTGAGTTTTTCGATTTTGTTGACAGTTAATATTTTGTTGACCCAAAAACTTCAAATTTTGCCCAAAAATCTTCAACTTTTGTCCAAAAACTTTCATAATTTGCATAAAAAAAAATTCAATTTTTTACCCAAAAACCTCCATATTTTGTCCAAAAAATTTGCTACGGTTTTAAATTTCATTTTGCCCTCGGAAGAAAAAATTCTAGTTCCGTCACTCTATATAATATAAAGTGTAGATATAATAGTCAATAAAGAACCATAAGCATGTCCAGTTTATTTTTTTTTACTATTAAATTTGATTGTCTGAATAAGTATAATGTGTATGCGGAATTATTAATGAATAAATAAATGTTTTTTGCTTTATGTGGGCTACATATTTATCTGAATATTTGAAGATGCGAAATTAAATATTCACATGAGGTATTTCAAGTCCATTATATTAGCAGTTTCAAAAAATTATGACAAATATAAAAATTCACATTTGCATGATTGTAAGACATTAAATAGTTTTAGAATTTCTCTATTTGAAATTATATTTAAATGAAATGAAATGTAGAGGATGTTGGGGGTTATAAATGATACATAATGTTTACAATCCAAACAATTGTTTGTTTTCGTTATAGGATAATAAGATGATTAGAAATTTACAAAATTTCATTTGTCATCCTTGAACTTTACATCAACTTTGACTCCTAAACTTTTTTTTTATTGTGCATCTCTCGTCCCTAATGTATCATAAATCTATATCCCTCGTCCTCCCGTCTATTTTCTGTCTATTTTTCCGTTACCCTCCTATCACGTGCAGAGCATGTGGGGGTTAAAAGGTCATTAAACTACATGGATGAGGAGCGTAATTATGTCTTCTTCTTCAATATTCAATTTAGTCCCAAAATCATAAATCATAAACCCTAATAAAATCAAATTCATTCCTCTTTCTTATTCATACAAATTGCACAATTTTCATCGCCTAATAATCCCCCTCCCCTGTGATTATTCCGATTTTGATTCCCTTCAGACCTAGAAGCCACGACTTCCTTCTTCTCATCCTCTTGATCCGATTGAAAATCCTAAATCAATTGATAAAATCAAAAAGCTAGAAAACCCCTGTCCTCAATTTCGAAATAAAGGTAATTGATTTATTAAATTATAACTTAAATTAACAATAAAAACAAAACCTTAAGTACCTGACGATGATGAATCGACGGATCTGGAAAGGAATCGACGAGTTATTGTTGAGCATCGATCTGAATGGGTGCATCCATGGTGGCTATATGAAGATTGTACGGATTTTGATTGATATATTGAAACAACAAATATAAAATTGACAAAAAAAGATAAAATTGGTGAAAGATTCTAAAAGAATAATTCGGATTCCAGAAATAAAATGAGGGAAACAAAAGAATAATTTGGATGGTGGAGATGGAGGATTTAGAGGCTGAGCGAACGGGTTGAACCGGTAGTATGACAACCCGAAAATTTTTGACAAAATTTGAACAAAATCTTTGAGACGATTCATTTAAACTTCAACAGATTTTCGACAATTCACGAACAACCGGTTATAAAAAGATATGCAAATATATATGTGTGTGTATATACATCACTTACAATCATTATTATTATCAGTATTATAATAATTATTATTAATAATTATCATTATCATTAATATAATTACTAATAGTATTAACATTATATAGTTATCATTATTAATAATGATAATTTAACATTTTTATTGTTATTATTATTATTATTATTATTATTATTATTATTATTATTATTATTATTATTAATATTAACATATTATTATTAATATCATTATTAAACTTGATATTAATTATTATTATTATTATCATTATTGTCATTACTAACATTATTATCATTACTAGTATTATTATTAACTAGTATTGTTATTAAGTAGTATTATTATTATCATTAGTATTATTATAAGTAGTACTAATACTTATTATTATTATTATTATTATTATTATTATTATTATTATTTCTACCATTTTAGTATTTATTTTTATTATTATCTATTGTCATTATTATTATTATTATTATTATTATTAAAATTATAATTATTATTAATATAATTATTATTAGTATTATTATTTTATTAACGTATTTAATTAATAATAATAATTAAAAACAAAACAGACAGATACCTAATTAGATATGATAACAAACTGCTTTTATTTTTTATTTTGAATTCCAAATCTGCTTTTAGATCATAGCTGTTTTTTAATTTTTTTTATATACATCGTGATCTCCACTTTTATTTTTTTCTACCTTTTATTCTTTTATAACTGCTCCATTAATCTGATTATTTTTATATGTCTACTGGTCACGAATTTGTTCTTTTCGATCGATAATTAGTACACTACAAGTTTGATTGATTATAAACATTGCATTAACACATTCAACTATATACAACTAGTTAATTTAATCAATTTTTCTTCTTTTTTTTTTCTCTTAACCTCTGTTCTTGATCCATTTTAGCCAAACCTCGATTTCTACTTTTATTTCAAAATCTAATAATGCAGTGTTGTTAGGAATATTTTGTTCAAACTATCTGCAAAACCTCAATTTCCAATTCATCCTATCGAATCTTAATTTTGGAGTCAAAATTTATAATGAAAAAGTCAACCGATTTGTTCATAGCAAAATTTGAGTTCGTTTTGATGTTTTAGATTTAATTGATGATTCCAATAGTTTATATATATGATTTTCAAACTATTTCGGGAAGAAAGCAAGACCTAAAACAAGCTTAAATTCGAAAAACGAATTTCTTTTTTTTTAAACTTGCGAACAGCAGCAGCTTGCAGTTCCATTTTTTTAATTTTTTGTTGTTGTTCAAAAACTTCCCTTTCAAGTTTTATGATCTTTACAAGTCCTAAATGAAACCCCAAAATAGTTATTTTGGATTTTGAAGCCGATTGGTCGCGTGTAATTTTGTGAAGAAGAAGGAAGTGGAAACATAAAATAAAACTGGGTTAAATAGATATGGATTTCAATTTAAATCAGAAATGTTAAGACGGATGGATGGTTTATAAGGAGTTTGGGTGAGCGAGAGGTCACGGCTTTAAGTCCTGTCCATGACTTTTTTTTTTAGAAAAGGCTATATAAGGTAGTTTTCCATTTCTATAATATTATTATTATTATTATTACTAATGTTATTATAATTATTATTACTAGTATTAAGAGTATTATTAGTATTACTAGTATTATTATAATTATTAGTATTATCATTATAATTATTGGTATTATTATTAAAACTATCATTATTATTATTATCGTTTTAAATATTACTATCATTATTATGATTAGAATTATTATTATTATTATTATTTTGAAAACAATACAAACTATTATTATCATTGTTATTAGTACTAGTATCATTTTATATAAGTATTATTATTAATGTTATCATTATTATTATTACTAATATGACTATCTTTATTAGCATTATTATTATTAAAAAGTATTATCATTTTTACAAAAATTATTATTTTTGCTATCATTAACACTATAGTATTATTATTATTATTTTTACTACTAATATCATTCTTATTATTACTAATACTATGATTATTATTGTTACTACTGTAAACATATAACATTTTAATTATTATAAGAACTTTCACTTTTATAATTATTATAATTATTATTATTAATTTTACACCTTATTATGGTTATTATCATTTTACTACTTGTATTATTATTGTTATTACAAAATAATACAACTCATTATTCATTATTTCATCAAACAAATATTTATATATGGAATATATATATATATATATATATATATATATATATATATATATATATATATATATATATATATATATATATATATATATATATATATATATATATATATATATATATAAGTATATATATACAGAAATATATATAACAATTGAAATAATATATAAAAACTTATTCGATTACAAGTATATGTGTTAATATATATACTTGATATAGGTTCGTGAATCCGAGGTCAACTCTGTACTTGTTCAGTGCCATCATACGCATAATTACTACAAATTATCGTATCGTATTGTGAGTTTTCATAGCTCCCTTTTTATATATATTTTTGGGCTGAGAATACATGCGCAACTTTTATAACTGTTTTATACGTTAGACACAAGTACTCAAACTTTTATGCTATATACATGCTTTGTCATGCTAAATCCCCACCGTAATATCGTTAATTGCTGAGGTATAAGATGCAAAATTAGTTATTGTGAGTAGCGCTACTGAGAGTGATGCCTCTAGTCAGTTGACCGTTGGTCTTTAACTACATAATAATGATTCAACGACATGAATAACAAGTGTCACGGGGTAACTTTTGTTTAGTCGCGATGTTACAAACTCAGCAATACTTTTAGATCGATATTTCTATATCAATCAACTCTTGTTAAATCTTGTGGTCTAACACTATTATTGAAATCATTATTTATGATAAACCTATGAACTCACCAACCTTTTGGTTGACACTATTTAGCATGTTTATTCTCAGGTCCTACGTAATGCTTCCGCTGTGTATTTGCTAATTGAAAGCAACATTTCAACGAGTCATTCATGGATAATTTGAAGGACTTGTATTTGCTAATTTGATGATGATTGCTTGCTATGCTTGGAGTCTTCATTACATATCATATCAATTAAAGATATTTAATGCATTGTTTATTAAATACAATGTAATCTATTTATCTTCCGCTGCAAAACTCAATAAAATGTCTCATATAGAGTCGTTCTCGTTTATACAACTGTGATTTGATATAATTAGTCACAAATACCCCATGCCCTATTTGGGGGTGTGACAGATTGGTATCAGAGCAGTGTTGTTGTAGAGAACCAGGATTGCATTTTATGTGTGCCTTATACAATTAGGTACCTTAGCAATGTAGGACTACAACTTTCCTTAACCGTAGTGCCTTTAATTGTTGCCTTTAACTGTTAAATGCTACACTATACTTTGGAAACTTTACTTATCTTAGGATGCCGAGCCAATCTAAGAACTCTGCTCACTTTCCTAAGTACTATCCAATTTCGCCATCACATTTAAATGCGACACCATGATTTCTGAAATTCTCGACATTCTTTTGTCATCTATCATAGTTTTGTGTATTACATATGTATTACATGAAATATTATTCATGAATTTTGAAACTTCTATATTTGTTATTACTCATACTCAAACGTATATAACCTCCATGTTATATCACGTACCTATATGCCTTATGCCTTTATGCATCGGTTTGCGAACCGAGAAAATGTCATTGAGTTATCAAGAATCTCAAAGACATTATAATGACATCACTACTCATATTCATTACTTTTAATCTTTGATTTCTCGTTATTTTTGATCATTGAACTTTCTTGACGGATGGCGGCTACGAAACTCTAGAATGAAAGGGTTTGGATTACCGATTTAAAGGATCCTATAGCTCAAGCCCCTAGACCTGAATAGGCCATTACGAATTGAAAATATTTAAATCGAAAGATTATCAGATTACATACTTATCATTTTATGATCTCGACACGTCATACTGCCATTATTGGAGTATAGACACATCATATCTTATTATATCTTATCATATCTATCTCAATAGACTCTGTCTAATACTTTTCCTAAATTTCCTCCGTAAATTACGGAAATCTTATTGCTATATGTACGCATATCGAGGAGACAAATATATCATTCAATATTCAACACTCATCTCATATCGAAACCCTATTCCAAACACATAATATAGATTTCTCACTTGATTCCTCGAACTCCTCGAGCTCCAATGGCAGCGTAACCGGAATGAACCAACCAATTAGTCATCACCTTTTCTGGATGAATTGGGGGTGGGTTCGTAGTCTACTTAATCAATAGAGAAGTGAAGAAGGTGATCCTTTTCACCCACCTCATTGTCCTATTGACGAAGAACCTGAAGCACTTACCGGCGAACCAATTCGGAACACCATTTTCACCCTCATTTCCAGGATATCCCGCCACGAATATATAATATCTAAAATTCTAGATCTTATTCATCCTCTTGTCCAAACCGCCAATCATCCCGGAGTAATAGAAGAAATCAACGAACTTCGCGCTCGAGTAGCGGCTCTGGAAAATATAATGTGAAATCTACAAGCATCAGCAGCACCAGCAGCATAACCAGCATCACCAGTACCATCAGCATCACCACCAACAACATCAGCTTCATCAACAACAACATCTGCATTCTACGCCTCAACATCACACTCAGTACCTCAAACATCAACATCATACGCCCCATAGATACCAAGGAATATTAGTAATAATGAGTTAAGATGTATTGACTCATTCTTCCTGAAGAATTATATATGTATACTTTATATATATGGATTGGAACAATAATAAATCTTTTCGTACTAAGCTATTACGTGTGAATCTTAACTAGTATGTACTACTTGGTTAATTCATATCACTAATATGCTATGATGTACATCTTTTGTTAATAACTTAACAATCGTTAATCACTGCTTCAGCACAATAAACTCCATTTCATAATAAACCAAGTGTATTATTCAAATATATGTTTAATTTTACACTTCTATTTTCGATGTACTCGAAACTTTCTAGAAAACATTATTCGTGCCTTGTGAATTTCACAAGAATTTCACGAGCATCAACATAATATACCGAGGTATATCAATAACAATGAACGATGAAGTATTGATTCATAACTTCATTAGCAAAATATTTCGCGACAATTATGAAATCTCTAAGGTTTTGGAGATTATTTATTCTCGTTTCAACCGTAAATCAAATGAGTTTAATATTATATTAACTCATTAAATCCATGATTACATCTGAAGAATACATATATGAATGTATATCTTCATAAAGATTGTAATTATTTTGTACAAACTGTTAATTGTGAAGATATTTTAACGGGTAGGTAATACCCGAGAAATATTTAGATCTCACATTAATTTGTTACACCGTACATTCTACAAATTCTGATTCAATAATCAGTAACTATACATCCATAAGATATATGTATCCGTTCACTAAAGAACACTCATTTTCATACAAATTCAATTACATATTCTGATTTTGACATATCGGAATTCAAGTAAAGCTTTAGCAAGATGTTATCCTCCTAAAGATCACTACATTCATGAATTATATTCATTCGTATTCTATGATGAATTATCACATCAAACCACCGAAATTATCATTCATTACTTTTGAAATCAACAACGCCTATTCGTCAACCATTAGATCCGTTGACAATTACAATCAGCGTTTAATCATCTAAAAATAAAATTTCTTGAAATCATTGATAACCGATGATTCAAATATGGCTGCATTAAATGCAGAGGAAATAGCAAAATTATAGAAGGTCTTAAGGGCCAAAAGTTTGATAATAAAAAAAGGTATAAGCTCAGATTTGGAACTGGAAAATGGATTGAGCAAACTATGAAGGAGGCTGTGGACAAATCACAAAGATTAAACCTGCCTTCAAAGAATCCAAATGATTCAGTATCTGCTAAGTCATTAACGAATACCTTACTCCTGACTCTAAACCTTTACGAACAAATCTTCTTTATCATCCTTCGATATTAGAAATTCTAAGATATCATTGTATCCTTCGTTATAAATATCCCCTATATTTCTGAAGATATCTTCATAACGATTCTTGTCTGCAATTAATTATCTATTTGCGATATCTTTATTACATCATAAAGGAAACTGTATTAGTTTCTATATTCTGTAAAAATCCAAGTTTAAATTATAAATGTTTTGAAGAAGTGTTGGGAATTGAAGTATGAGTTAGTATAATATAATGACATCAGGCCAACGTGATTATATTACAGTAAGTCATGCTAAATTTTTAATGGAAGATGATGATTCATAGACTTTATAATGTTACACGACTCTTACATTCTACTTAACCTCTGAACATATCAAGAACATATATTCTTGATAGTTCTATTCTCAATAATTCTGGTAATTTACCAAATCAAATCGTGATATTACGCTTAGAACAGTAGGTTCATTTGAAACTTCATACCTACAAATTCTGGACCATTACTCACTTTACTTAGAGTCGAGAAGAGAATAAAAAGGCAAAGAGCTCCGACATATAAGGGAAAATATAAAGCCCGATAACGATACCGAAATTACAAACCGTGTATATCAATACGTATTGCAACGTAAAGACACGAGAGAATTAAAAACATTATAACCCTAAGGGAATAGTAGAAGAAAACAAATTCCTCCGGTGGTAAATGAAAAAGAAGAATGACTGTATATATGGTCAATATAATAACAAGAATCAGAACCGGATTAAGCATTTCCTTAATCTTTTGGAAGTTTGAATTGAGAAAGAAAGTATAGAAGTGGTAAAGATAATGGAACAGAAGAAGCTAATTTATAGCAAAATTTCAAACACATCAATCGAGGCAATTCACCGCATTTAATCAAAGAAATCTCAAAATTCCTTAATTACCGGAGAATCAAATCTTATAGATTATGAAGATTTTTTTAAATCCCTTGAATTCCGAAAATCAATCGTGACTACGTCAAAAGTTAAGGCGAGCATTTAATTTCCTCATTTCACTCTTTTGTGATAGCTTCGTTTATACTCTTCCTGCAATCCAATTGTTTCATCTTTATTACCCAATGTTGATAAAAACTGAAAGTACTGATACAACATAGTAATGGATCTTTGTCCTAAAGGGAGAAATCAGTTAGGTTCTTAGTAGCAGTGGGTATTGGTACTTCCAACGAAGTCAACTTAGATAAGGTTCTAGCTGACTGTGATTTTCATGAACTCCTCTCTGTTTCTCTGCCCTAATATTGTGGCATAAACGCGCAAGGTTTTAAATGAGCTCAATACTATTCATAACACATTTCATGTGTTTAGTTTACTGAAATGCTTGTATAACACCATCATCCCTTTTGGGGATAACCTAGTCAAATGACACTCGTGTTATTCCCTTGAATAACCTCCGTATTAATGATAAAATGTACTTCATAGAAGAACCTGTAGAAATTATGATTCGTATGATTTAAACTCTTGGAACAAAACAATATACTATCCGTTGGAATTCACGCAAGGCCCCGAGCATACCTGGGAACGTAAAGACCAAATAAAATGTAAATATCCTCGTCTATGTACAAACAACGCCGATTGATGGCAACAACTAAATTTCGAGGCGAAATTTATTTTAACGGGTAGGTACTATGACAACCCGAAAATTTTTGACAAAATTTGAACAAAATCTTTGAGACGATTCATTTAAACTTCAACAGATTTTCGACGATTCACGAATAACCGGTTATAAAAAGATATGCAAATATATATGTATGTGTATATACATCACTTACAATCATTATTATTATCAGTATTATAATTATTATTATTAATAATTCTCATTATCATTAATATAATTACTAATATTATTAACATTATATAGTTATCATTATTAATAATGATAATTTAACATTTTTATTGTTATTATTATTATTTTTATTAATATTAACATATTATTATTAATATCATTATTAAACTTGATATTAATTATTATTATTATCATTATCATTATTGTCATTACTAACATTATTATCATTACTAGTATTATTATTAACTAGTATTGTTATTAAGCAGTATTATTATTATCATTAGTATTATTATAAGTAGTACTAATACTTATTATTATTATTATTATTATTATTATTATTATTATTATTATTATTATTATTATTATTATTATTATTATTATTATTATTATTATTTCTACCATTTTAGTATTTATTTTTAATATTATTATTATTATTATTATTATTATTATTATTATTATTATTATTATTAAAATTATAATTATTATTAATATAATTATTATTAGTATTATTATTAATGTATTTAATTAATAATAATAATTAAAAACAAAACAGACAGATACCTAATTAGATATGATAACAAACTGCTTTTATTTTTTATTTTGAATTCCAAATCTGCTTTTAGATCATATCTGTTTTTTAATTTTTTTTATATACATCGTGATCTCCACTTTTATTTTTATTTTTCTGCCTTTTATTCTTTTATAATTGCTCCATTAATCTGATTATTTTTATATGTCTACTGGTCACTAATTTGTTCTTTTCGATCAATAATCAGTACACTACAAGTTTGATTGATTATAAACATTGCATTAACACATTCAAATATATATAACTAGTTAGTTTAATCAATTTTTCTTATTTTTTTTCTTTCTCTTAACCTCTGTTCTTGATCCATTTTAGCCAAACCTCGATTTCAACTTTTATTTCAAAATCTAATAATGTAGTGTTGTTAGGAATATTTTGTTCAAACTATCTGCAAAACCTCAATTTCCAATTCATCCTATCAAATCTTAATTTTGGAGTCAAAGTTTATAATGAAAAAGTCAACCGATTTGTTCATAGCAAAATTTGAGTTTGTTTTGATGTTTTAGATTCAATTGATGATTCTAATAGTTTATATATATGATTTTCAAACTATATCGTGAAGACAGCAAGACCTAAAACAAGCTTAAATTCGAAAAACGAATTTTTTTTAAACTTGCGAACAGCAACAGCTTGCAGTTCCATTTTTATTTTTATTTTTTTTGTTGTTCAAAAACTTCCCTTTCAAGTTCTATGATCTTTACAAGTCCTAAATGAAACCCCGAAATAGTTATTTTGGATTTTGAAGTCGATTGGTCGTGTGTAATTTTGTGAAGAAGAAGGAAGTGGAAACAGAAAATAAAACTGGGTTAAATAGATATGGATTTCAATTTAAATCAGAAATGTTAAGACGAATGGATGGTTTAGAAGGAGTTCGGGTGAGCGAGAGGTCACGGTTCGAGTCCCGTCCATGACTTTTTTTTAGAAAAGGCTATATAAGGTAGTTTTCCATTTCTATATTATTATTATTATTATTATTATTATTATTATTATTATTATTATTATTATTATTATTATTATTATTATTATTATCTTTATTATTATTATTATTATTATTATTATTATTATTATTATTATTATTATTATTATTATTATTATTATTATTGTTATTATTATTATTACTACTAATGTTATTATAATTATTATTACTAGTATTAAGAGTATTATTAGTATTACTAGTATTATTATAATTATTAGTATTATCATTATAATTATTGGTATTATTATTAAAACTATCATTATTATTATTATCGTTTTAAATATTACTATCATTATTTAGATTAGAATTATTATTATTATTATTATTATTATTATTATTATTATTATTATTATTATTATTATTATTATTATTATTATTATTATTATTATTATTATTATTATTATTATTATTATTATTATTATTATTATTATCTTGAAAACAATACAAACTATTATTATCATTGTTATTATTACTAGTATCATTTTATATAAGTATTATTATTAATGTTATCATTATTATTATTACTAATATGACTATCTTTATTAGCATTATTATTATTAGAAAGGATTTATCATTTTTACAAAAATTATTATTTTTGCTATCATTAACACTATAGTATTATTATTATTATTTTTACTACTAATATCATTCTTATTATTACTAATACTATGATTATTATTGTTACTACCGTAAACATATAATATTTTAATTATTATAAGAATTTTCACTTTTACAATTATTATAATTATTATTATTAATTTTACACCTTATTATGGTTATTATCATTTTACTACTAGTATTATTATTGTTATTACAAAATAATACAACTCATTATTCATTATTTCATCAAACAAATATTTATATATGGAATATATATATATATATATATATATATATATATATATATATATATATATATATATAAGTATATATATACAGAAATATATATAACAATTGAAATAATATATACAAACTTATTCGATTACAAGTATATGTGTTAATATATATACTTGATATAGGTTCGTGAATCCGAGGTCAACTCTGTACTTGTTCAGTGCCATCATACGCATAATTACTACAAATTATCGTATCATATTGTGAGTTTTCATAGCTCCCTTTTTATATATATTTTTGTGCTGAGAATACATGCGCAACTTTTATAACTGTTTTATACGTTAGACACAAGTACTCAAACTTTTATGCTATATACATGCTTTGTCATGCTAAATCCCCACCGTAATATCGTTAATTATTGAGGTATAAGATGCAAACTTAGTTATTGTGAGTAGCGCTACTGAGAGTGACGTCTCTAGTCAGTTGACCGTTGGTCTTTGACTACATAATAATGATTCAACGACATGAATAACAAGTGTCACGGGGTAACTTTTGTTTAGTCTCGATATTACAAACTCATCAATACTTTTAGATTGATATTTCTATATCAATCAACTCTTGTTAAATCTCGTGGTCTAACACTATTATTGAAATCATTATTTATGATAAACCTATGAACTCACCAACCTTTTGGTTGACACTATTTAGCATGTTTATTCTCATGTCCTACATAATGCTTCCGCTGTGTATTTGCTAATTGAAAGCAACATTTCAACTAGTCATTCATGGATAATTTGAAGGACTTGCATTTGCTAATTTGATGATGATTGCTTGCTATGCTTGGAGTCTTCATTACATATCATATCAATTAAAGATATTTAATGCGTTGTTTATTAAATACAATGTAATCTATTTATCTTCCGCTGCAAAACTCAATAAAACGTCTCATATATAGTCGTACTCGTTTATACAACTGTGATTTGATATAATTAGTCACAATTACCCAGGCCCTATTTGGGGGTGTGACAGGTAGGACGGACCGTCGTAAATGTAAGTGGTGGTTGATGTAGTGACCCGAACTTTTCCATGTTTATATATATTAAATGAGATTGATATTTACATGATTAAATGTTTCCAACATGATAAGCAATCAAACTTGTTAAGACTTGATTATTTGTTATGAGTTTCATGTAGACAATTGACCACCCAAGTTGACCGGCGATTCACGAATGTTAAAACTTGTAAAAACGACATGATGTTATATATATGGGCATATATATGGTTAACATGATATTATGATAAGTAAGTATCTCAGTAAGTATATTGACAATGTGTGATATACATAAAAAATGAGAATATTGAATTATGAAGCTCGAAACGATATACATAACGATTATCGTTATAACAACGTCTTACTAAATACATATGTATTGTATTAAGATATTGATATACTATATTTAACATGATAAAATGATAATTAAGTATATCATTGAGTGTATTAACAATAAACTATACAAGTAATATGAGACTACTAACTTAAGGATTTCGAAACAATATATATATGTAACGATTATCGTTGTAATAGTATTTTAACATATATATATATGATGTTAAGATATATTCATACACCATTTTATTATGTTAACATAACAATTTAACATCTCATTAGATATAATAAACAATGGGTTAACAACATTAAATGAGATCGTTAACTTAAAGGTTTCAAAACAACACTTACATGTAACGACTAACGATGACTTAACGACTCAGTTAAAATGTATATACATGTAGTATATTAAGATTTATTAATACACTTTGGAAGACTTCATGACATATTTCAAAGTACTTCTACTTAACAAAAATGCTTAAAATTACATCCTCATTCATTTTCATCAACAATTCTACTCGTATGCACCCGTATTCGTACTCGTACAATACACAGTTTCTAAGATGTATATACTATTGGTATATACACTAAATTATCAGCTCTTTAGCAGCCCATGTGAGTCATTAAACATGTGATAACCATCATTTGGAAACTAGCATGAAATATCTCACAAAATTACAAAAAATATTATAAATCATTCATGAATTATTTACATGAAAACAAACTTACACATCCTTTATATCTAATCCATATACCAACGACCAAAAACACCTACAAACACTTTTATTCTTCAATTTTCTTCATCTAATTGATCTCTCTCAAGTTCTATCTTCATGTTCTAAGTGTTCTTCATAAATTCTATAAGTTCTAGTTTCATAAAATCAAGAATACTATCAAGTTTGCAAGATTACTTCCAAGCTTTCTAATCCAATCCAAGTAACCATCTAAGCTCAAGAAATATTTCTTATTTATAGTAAGATATCTTTCTAATAAAAGGTAATACTCATATTCAAACTTTGATTCAATTTCTATAACTATAACTATCTTATTTCAAGTGGAAATCTTACTTGAACTTGTTTTCGTGTCATGATTCTACTTCAAGAACTTTCAAGCCATCCATGAATCCTTTGAAGCTAGATCAATTTTTGTCACTTCCAGTAGGTTTACCTACTAAAATTGAGGTAGTAATGATTTTCATAACATCATTCGATTCATATATATATAACTATCTTATTCGGAGATTTGAACATGTAATCACTAGAACATAGTTTAGTTAATTCTAAACTTATTCGCAAACAAAGTTAGTTCCTCTAACTTGACTTTTAAAATCAACTAAACACATGTTCTCTATCTATATGATATGCTAACTTAATGATTTAAAACCTGAAAACACGAAGAACACCGTAAAAACGGACATACGCCGTCGTAGTAACACCGCGGGCTGTTTTGGGTTTGTTAATTAAAAACTATGATAAACTTTGATTTAAAAGTTGTTCTTCTGGGAAAATGATTTTTCTTATGAACATGAAACTATATCCAAAAATCATGGTTAAACTCAAAGTGGAAGTATGTTTTTCAAAATGGTCATCAAGACGTCGTTCTTTCGACTGAAATGACTACCTCATATAATATTGACTTGTAACCTATATTTCCAACAATAAACTTATACTTTTTTTGTTTAGATTCATAAACTTAATTTCAATATGAAACCATAGCAACTTGAATCACTCAAAACGGATTTGAAACGAAGAAATGACGGGTAAAACAAAATTGGATAAATTTGCTAGTTTTAGCTACGAAAATTTTGTAACAAATATAGACTAAACATATCCTAACTAATTTATATTATATTATACAATCTTGGGATACCATAGACACGTATACAATGTTTTGACATATCATATCGACCAATCTATATATATATTTCGGAACAACCATACACACTCTATATGCAGTAATGTTTGAGTTAGCTATACAGGGTTGAGGTTGATTCCAAAATAATATATATACCTTGAGTTGTGATCGAGTCTGAGACTTGTAGACACCGAGTCGTGGATTGATTCACGATAATATATATTGCTTTATTTCTGTACATCTAACTGTGGACAACTAGTTGTAGGTTACTGATGAGGACTGCTGACTTAACAAACTCAAATCATTAAAACGTAATAAAAAATATTGTAAATATATTTTGAACATACTTTGATATATATGTACATATTTGTTATAGGTTCGTGAATCGACCAGTGGCCAAGTCTTACTTCCCAACGAAGTAAAAATATGTGAAAGTGAGTTATAGTCCCACTTTTTAAATATAATATTTTTGGGATGAGAATACATGCAGTTTTATAAATGTTTTACAAGATAGACACAAGTACGCAAAACTACATTCTATGGTTGGATTATTAAACCGAATATCGCCCTTCAAGTCTGGTAACCTAAGAATTAGGGAAATGGTCCCTAATTGACGCGAATCCTAAAGATAGATCTATTGGGCTTAACAACCACCATTCAGGTTATGGATGGTTTAGTACTTCGAGATTATTATACAGACGAGAGGTTCTATTTTGGGGATATTCTATGCATTATGTTAACGTCGGTTACCAGGTGTTCAACATATGAATGATTTTTATCTCTATGCAGTTTGAGAAATGCCTGATATGAGATGTGCTATAAAAATGAAATCTTGTGGTCTATTATTATGATTTGATAATATATAGGTTAAACCTATAACTCACCAACATTTTTGTTGACGTTTTAAGCATGTTTATTCTTAGGTGATTATTAAGAGCTTCCGCTGTTGCATACTAAAATAAGGACAAGATTTGGAGTCCATGCTTGTATGATATTGTGTAAAAACTGCATTCAAGAAACTTATTTTGATGTAATATATTCTTATTGTAAACCATTATGTAATGGTTGTGTGTAAACGGTATATTTTAGATTATCATTATTTGATAATCTACGTAATGTTTTTTAAACCTTTATCGATAAAATAAAGGTTATGGTTGTTTTAAAAATGAATGCAGTCTTTGAAAAACGTCTCATATAGAGGTCAAAACCTCGCGACGAAATCAATTAATATGGAACGTTTATAATCAATATGAACTGGACATTTCAGTTGAAGTGGCGGCAGCTGCCATGGCAACTATAGATGCTATCTTAGAAGCCGCCGTTAATGGAGTGTTTGCAGGTCAATTTGGGGGTGGGGTCTAATTGATTTTAGAAGAGGAATGAATTTGATTTTAGAAGAGGAATGAATTTGATATTATTAGGGTTTATGATTTATGATTTTGGGACTAAATTGGATATTGAAGAAGACATAATTACGCTCTTCGTCGCTGTAGTTTAATAACCTTTTTACCCCCACATGCTCTGCACGTGATAGGAGGCTAACGGTAAAATAGACAGAAAATAGACGGGAGGACGAGGGATGTAGATTTCTGATACATTGGGGACGAGGGATGTACAAATAAAAGGACAGGGAGTTAAAGTTGATGTAAATTCAGAAACGAGGAATGAAATTTTGTCTCAGAAATTCTCTAATAGATATATACTCCGTAATATATTATATATTAAGATGATAATAATAATAATAATAATAATAATAATAAAAATAATAATTTTAAACAACAAACATGCACATTCTTTTTTGTCCAGAATGCGACTCGAACTCACAGTCTCAAGATTGAGGGACTCTTCGGATCCCTGTAATGCGGTTCGGGATTCGTGCGTGAAAGCGCGTGTGTGTGACAAATGAGAGTATTCGATGCCAACAACTTGCCTTTAAAAAAATATATTATAATTTATAATTTATAATTATTATAATAATAAACTTTAATTTAAAGTAATTTAGTACATTCTAAAACACTTGCTATATTTTTACGATAAAACCAGTGACATAGCTTGAACACTAACAACGAGGGGGAAAAATAGCTCAATAAAAACATGTAGTCTCTTATATATAAATAGCCAATAGGTTCCATAAAATTCAAAATAACGTAGTCTCTACATGTTCTAATTTTAATTTGGTGGGACCAAGATATCAAATTATCATATTTAGTCTTTGAAATTAAAAAAATTGCTATAAAAGACATAATTTTTGAAGGGACCATGGCCCACCCCAACCCCTTAAATCCTCCGTCACTGGATAAAACCATTTAAATTTAGAAAACCACAGTATTGGCTAATAATAACAAAATTTTGCAAGAAAACTACATTTAAATTTAGAAAACCACAGCATTTATTTATTTATTTAAATAAAAATGAATATTTTGAAATAAAAAAGTTTGATAGCGGTCGACGGTGGAATCAATGCGATTAAGATATGTGGTTTGGGGGAAAGTTTGCGGTCTTTCTTTTCTGGTAGGGTTTGTAATTTGGTCAAATGTCAGCTTTTTAAAGGTCGTTGTGCCTTTGTCAGCTTTCCCATGACTTATTTTACTATTCAATGCCTCCTCGTATATAGCCCTCTCCTTTCACTATGCAAATTTAGTAAATTAATTTATTTATGTTTAAAAATTTAGGGAGGTGATGATACACCAGTATTTTTAATTTTGAAATATTCATTTAAATATTTAATTTTGTTTGAGATCTTACAGTGACATGTAATTGGATTTTACAATTATATGTGATTATCATGATAATCACATGTAATTATTCCGCATTTTTAATCCTAACCAACTACATTTGATTGTCATACGTTTTTAATCATAGCCATTGATTATGTTGATCCTAGGGCTGAGATTAATCCCCTAATTTTTCAAGCAAAATTAAAAATACAGATAAATATTTTTCATTTTTAATTGTAGATCACTAAATATGTATTAAATGATTGTACAATATGATACATTAATATAATCTAGTGGTTTATGGCAAAAAAAAAAAATTGTAATATACGGATAATCACTTAAAATTTTAAGACAAACAAATTTTTTTAATAACGAAAAATCACTTCATATAACTACCTCATACTTGTAATGTATAATAATAAAACATAAATTTTTTATAATATAGCTTTAAAAGCTAACAATTGAAAAATACAAAAATACACAGAGTATTTTAATTTGTTATTTTATTATTTTTTACTAAAATAGAAAATATTATTAAAATAGGGTGCCTTCATCGAACAATGAATGACTCTAACTAATACACCCTAAATAAAAAAAAATGAAAACGTTGAGTAAACATCACAATTCAACACTAACTCTAATCAAACTTATCTAAAACCAAAAAACACGAAAGCAAAGCGAGTAATAACAAAGTAAAACAACTAAAAATTAATATTACATGACCAAACTAACAAATAAAAACTATAACCAAACATAAAAAGCAAACCAAACACCAACAAATGCTCGTCAAACCAAATATGAAACTCTTAAATGCCCATTTATTTTTTAAGATGTTCCTTTCCGAAATTCTCGAACCATATATGCAAACGTAGATGTGGATTAAAAAGTAAACGAGGAATCATGCTGAAATGACCATAACTAGGGATGAAAATGAATCGAATATTGATCGAGTGATCCCGTATTTGTATTCATTTAATTTCTTTTATATTCATATTCATATAAATATAATTCAACAATTCATATCCGTTGAACTATGCGGGTTAGCGGATATCCGCCAGATATTAAATTTTATTAAGATATTTATATTATGTAATGAAATCACTAAAGTACTTTAACAAATAAATATAATGTAATTTAATAAAAATTATACACAAAATTTTTTTAATGTTGTCCTCAATTGAGCAAAATATATTAATCGTATGTATATGTATATGTATATGTATATGTATATGTATATGTATATGTATATGTATATGTATATGTATATGTATATAATACAATTGTAAGATTATATATATTATGAAATGAAATCACTTAGTCGCACGTGCTTTGAGCTACTTTTGATTTTTATTATAATTAATTACGATTAATGTACATATTCTGATTTGCTAAATGTCGACACTAAAAAGAAACAAAACTCAAATAACATTAGATATTTAAATATGTGAATTTAATACTCGTAATATTGACATATTTGTATCATCACAATTTATAGATTTGATAACATTTTAATAGTTTATAGTGTATACGTATAAGATATGCAAATACCACAACAATGATCAAGCCTAATTCGGTTACTGGTTTGGGAGACGGTGCCAGTTAGAACTTGAGTACAAAAAAGGGGAATATTCGAGGATAATTGTTCACTCTCTGGTCTGGATAATGTGAATAACCCTTACGGAGATGTGGATATATAAAAGGTGGCTCGCAACCAATATATGTGGATTCGACTCGGTAATATCCAAGTGAGTTGAGTGTTGAGTCGATTTAGAGAGAGTAATTCAGTGAGAGAAATATATATATATATATATATATATATATATATATATATATATATATATATATATATATACCCGATCAGCTCGTGTAGCACATCATATAGCATTGCCACAAGAGTCATGAGAGCGCGCACTTAGGCAGGCATCACTAAAGTGACAACCATAGCGCTGATCCCATCCATGCGCTTTGGTGACATGTTTATGTCAGGCAATGATGTAGCTGCAGAGGACACCTGGCAGACAAAAGGCCAAGTCCGACAAGAACACTTTTTGCTTTTGTCAGGTCAGCTTACCCAAAGATGTACTATTGGCAGGCCACAATCCTTTTAACCTTATTATGTGGCGGTAAAAGACAAGAAGGGTTGCCCTATAAATAAAGGATTTCATCCACAACATTGAGGGATCTAGAATTCACTTCACACACACACACACATACACTATTGGCAATAGCGCATAGCGCAATTATACCCGCGCTACCGAACTTATAGCATTTCACTAGACATTCTTGATACACAGTTAATGTTCTAAGAGCACAAAACCCTACAACCTAGCGCGAGCCTTCGCTGACCGGACTACCCGCCGATGGTGGGTCTATGTTTAACCACCCCCGCTGAGATCCTCATCTCGCAGGGGGTTATTCACGGTACTCCGAACCAGAGAGTTAAACCCAATTGACCCCCCCTTCATTGATGTCAAGCATGGAACGAACCCGACCCGAGTATTCTATGCTTGATCATTTGGCGCCATCCGTGGGACACACAAGTTAAAATATTTTGATTTGATCTTTTTTTTGTATGTCCACTAACGACTCGCTTGTTTCTTTTTGATACACAGTAACAGGTGTTGAAATGACTAGCAAGCCAGAAGTACCTAAACCTGCACAAGCATGAGCTACCTCACCCACAGCTGCTAAGCCGACAATCAAAGGATCTATAGGAACCTCCGACAGTATGCCACCAAGGGGCGCCCAGATGCCTCCCCCTGGTTGAAATGTCCCGTTCTTATTGATTAAAAACGTTCCATATTAATTGATTTCGTTGCGAGGTTTTGAACTCTATATGAGACGTTTTTCAAAGACCGCATTCATTTTAAAACAAACCATAACCTTTATTTCATCAATAAAGGTTTAAAAAGCTTTACGTAGATTATCAAATAATGATAATCTAAAATATCCTGTTTACACACGACCATTACATAATGGTTTACAATACAAATATGTTACAACAAAATAAGTTTCTTGAATGCAGTTTTTACACAATATCATACAAGCATGGACTCCAAATCTCGTCCTTATTTAAGTATGCGATAGCGGAAGCTCTTAATAATCACCTGAGAATAAACATGCTTAAAACGTCAACAAAAATGTTGGTGAGTTATAGGTTTAACCTATATATATCAAATCATAATAATAGACCACAAGATTTCATATTTCAATACACATCCCATACATAGAGATAAAAATCATTCATATGGTGAACACCTGGTAACCGACATTAACAAGATGCATATATAAGAATATCCCCATCATTCCGGGACACCCTTCGGATATGATATAAATTTCGAAGTACTAAAGCATCCGGTACTTTGGATGGGGTTTGTTAGGCCCAATAGATCTATCTTTAGGATTCGCGTCAATTAGGGTATCTGTTCCCTAATTCTTAGATTACCAGACTTAATAAAAAGGGGCATATTCGATTTTGATAATTCAACCATAGAATGTAGTTTCACGTACTTGTGTCTATTTTGTAAATCATTTATAAAACCTGCATGTATTCTCATCCCAAAAATATTAGATTTTAAAAGTGGGACTATAACTCACTTTCACAGATTTTTACTTCGTCGGAAAGTAAGACTTGGCCACTGGTTGATTCACGAACCTATAACAATATATACATATATATCAAAGTATGTTCAAAATATATTTACAACACTTTAAATATATTTTGATGTTTTAAGTTTATTAAGTCAGCTGTCCTCGTTAGTAACCTACAACTAGTTGTCCACAGTTAGATGTACAGAAATAAATCGATAAATATTATCTTGAATCAATCCACGACCCAGTGTATACGTATCTCAGTATTGATCACAACTCAAACTATATATATTTTGGAATCAACCACAACCCTGTATAGCTAACTCCAACATTCACATATAGAGTGTCTATGGTTGTTCCGAAATATATATAGATGTGTCGACTTGATAGGTCGAAACATTATATACGTGTCTATGGTATCTCAAGATTACATAATATACAATACAAGTTGATTAAGTTATGGTTGGAATAGATTTGTTACCAATTTTCACGTAGCTAAAATGAGAAAAATTATCCAATCTTGTTTTACCCATAACTTCTTCATTTTAAATCCGTTTTGAGTGAATCAAATTGCTATGGTTTCATATTGAACTCTATTTTATGAATCTAAACAGAAAAAGTATAGGTTTATAGTCGGAAAAATAAGTTACAAGTCGTTTTTATAAAGGTAGTCATTTCAGTCGAAAGAACGACGTCTAGATGACCATTTTAGAAAACATACTTCCACTTTGAGTTTAACCATAATTTTTGAAACTAATTTTTGAATATAGTTTCATGTTCATAATAAAAATCATTTTCCCATAATAACAACTTTTAAATCAAATTTTATCATAGTTTTTAATTAATTAACCCAAAACAGCCCACGGTGTTACTACGACGGCGTAAATCCGGTTTTACGGTGTTTTTCGTGTTTCCAGGTTTTAAATCATTAAGTTAGCATATCATATAGATATAGAACATGTGTTTATTTGATTTTAGAAGTCAAGTTAGAAGGATTAACTTTTATTTGCGAACAAGTTTAGAATTAACTAAACTATGTTCTAGTGATTACAAGTTTAAACCTTCGAATAAGATAGCTTTATATGTATGAATCGAATGATGTTATGAACATCATTACTACCTCAAGTTCCTTGGATAAACCTACTGGAAATGAGAAAAATAGATCTAGCTTCAAAGGATCCTTGGATGGCTTGAAAGTTCTTGAAGTAGAATCATGACACGAAAACAATTTCAAGTAAGATTTCCACTCGAAATAAGATTGTTATAGTTATAAAAATTGAATTAAAGTTTGAATATGATTATTACCTTGTATTAGAAAGATAACCTACTGTAAGTTACAAATGTTTCTTGATCTTAGATGATTACTTGGAATGGATTTAGAAAACTTGGAAGTAAACTTGTAATCTTGGAAGTATTCTTGATTTTATGAAACTAGAACTTTTGGAATTTATGAAGAACACTTAGAACTTGAAGATAGAACTTGAGAGAGATCAATTAGATGAAGAAAATTGAAGAATGAAAGTGTTTGTAGGTGTTTTTGGTCGTTGGTGTATGGATTAGATATAAAGGATATGTAATTTTGTTTTCATGTAAATAAGTCATGAATGATTACTCATATTTTTGTAATTTTATGAGATATTTCATGCTAGTTGCCAAATGATGGTTCCCACATGTGTTAGGTGACTCACATGGGCTGCTAAGAGCTGATCATTGGAGTGTATATACCAATAGTACATACATCTAAAAGCTGTGTATTGTACGAGTACGAATACGGGTGCATACGAGTAGAATTGTTGATGAAACTGAACGAGGATGTAATTGTAAGCATTTTTGTTAATAGAAGTATTTTGATAAGTGTATTGAAGTCTTTCAAAAGTGTATAAATACATATTAAAACACTACATGTATATACATTTTAACTGAGTCGTTAAGTCATCGTTAGTCGTTACATGTAAGTGTTGTTTTGAAACCTTTAGGTTAACGATCTTGTTAAATGTTATTAATCCAATGTTTATAATATCAAATGAGATTTTAAATTATTATATTATCATGATATTATCATGTATGAATATCTCTTAATATGATATATATACATTAAATGTCTTTACAACGATAATCGTTACATATATGTCTCGTTTAAAAATCATTAAGTTAGTAGTCTTGTTTTTACATATGTAGTTCATTGTTAATATACTTAATGATATGTTTACTTATCATAGTATCATGTTAACTATATATATATATATATATATCCATATATATGTCATCATATAGTTTTTACAAGTTTTAACGTTCGTGAATCACCGGTCAACTTGGGTGGTCAATTGTCTATATGAAACATATTTCAATTAATCAAGTCTTAAAAAGTTTGATAGCTTAACATGTTGGAAACATTTAATCATGTAAATATCAATCTCAATTAATATATATAAACATGGAAAAGTTCGGGTCACTACAGTACCTACCCGTTAAATAAAGTTCTTCCCGAAATTTTAAGCTGTTGAAGGTGTTGACGAATCTTCTGGAAATAGATGCGGGTATTTCTTCTTCATCTGATCTTCACGCTCCCAGGTGAACTCGGGTCCTCTACGAGCATTCCATCGAACCTTAACAATTGGTATCTTGTTTTGCTTAAGTCTTTTAACCTCACGATCCATTATTTTGACGGGTTCTTCGATGAATTGAAGTTTTTCGTTGATTTGGATTTCATCTAACGAAATTGTGAGATCTTCTTTAGCAAAACATTTCTTCAAATTCGAGACGTGAAAAGTGTTATGTACAGCCGCGAGTTGTTAAGGTAACTCAATTCGGTAAGCTACTGGTCCGACACGATCAATAATCTTGAATGGTCCAATATACCTTGGATTTAATTTCCCTCGTTTACCAAATCGAACAACGCCTTTCCAATAGGGGTGTTCATCGGTTCGGTTTTCGGTTTGTTCGGTTTATTCGGTTCGGTGTATTCGGTTTTGAAATTTTTTTGGGCAAAACCGAAAACTGAACCGAAAACCGAATTCAAAGTTAAAACCGAACCGAACCGAAAACCGAATTCAAATTCGGATTCGGTTCGGTTTTTGGTTAAAACCGAATATTATGAAAAAACTGAGAACGATGGTAGTTTAATTGTGGAGTTACTGATGTCTTAGTTATTTATATCCTAAAACAATGACGTACTATTAAATTATAAAGAATTCGATGATTTATTAATATTTACAGCTTAATTATAACGTTTACCGCTTCTGTAATTAAGAAGAAGAACATAATAATTTGAGTAACATAATTATATTGTGAGTTACCAAATCGTCATATGGGTGAGAATATATTTTATTGATTGGATCTCAAATTATAATGACATTAAAACATAAATATACAAATTAAGTATATAAAAACATTGAATTCAATTTTGAATTCGGTTTTCGGTTAAACCGAATTCAGAATTTTCAAAACCGAAAATCGAACCGAAAACCGAAAACCGAATTCAAATTCGGTTTCGGTTTGACTCGATCCGAAAACCGTTTTTCAAATTCGGTTTGGTTTTTTTCCGATTTGGTTTTTTGGTTTTCGGGTTCCACGGTTTCAAACCAAATACTGACCACCCCTACTTTCCAAGGTGCAACTTTAAGCATGACCATCTCTCCAATTTCAAATTCTATATCTTTTCTTTTAATGTCAGCGTAGCTCTTTTGTCGACTTTGGGCGGTTTTCAACTGTTGCTGAATTTGGATGATCTTCTCGGTAGTTTCTTGTATTATCTCCGGACCCGTAATCTGTCTATCCCCCACTTCACTCCAACAAATCAGAGACCTGCACTTTCTACCATAAAGTGCTTTAAACGGCGCCATCTCAATGCTTGAATGGTAGCTGTTATTGTAGGAAAATTCTGCTAACGGTAGATGTCGATCCCAACTGTTTCCGAAATTAATAACACATGCTCGTAGCATGTCTTCAAGCGTTTGTATCGTCCTTTCGCTCTGCCCATCAGTTTGTGGATGATAGGCAGTACTCATGTCTAGACGAGTTCCTAATGCTTGCTGTAATGTCTGCCAGAATCTTGAAATAAATCTGCCATCCCTATCAGAGATAATAGAGATTGGTATTCCATGTCTGGAGACGACTTCCTTCAAATACAGTCGTGCTAACTTCTCCATCTTGTCATCTTCTCTTATTGGCAGGAAGTGTGCTGATTTGGTGAGACGATCAACTATTACCCAAATAGTATCAAAACCACTTGCAGTCCTTGGAAATTTAGTGATGAAATCCATGGTAATGTTTTCCCATTTCCATTCCAGGATTTCGGGTTGTTGAAGTAGACCTGATGGTTTCTGATGCTCAGCTTTGACCTTAGAACACGTCAAACATTCTCCTACGTATTTAGCAACATCGGCTTTCATACCCGGCCACCAAAAATGTTTCTTGAGATCCTTGTACATCTTCCCCGTTCCAGGATGTATTGAGTATCTGGTTTTATGAGCTTCTCTAAGTACCATTTCTCTCATATCTCCAAATTTTGGTACCCAAATCCTTTCAGTCCTATACCGGGTTCCGTCTTCCCGAATATTAAGATGCTTCTTCGATCCTTTGGGTATTTCATCCTTTAAATTTACCTCTTTTAAAACTCCTTGTTGCGCCTCCTTTATTTGAGTAGTAAGGTTATTATGAATCATTATATTCATAGATTTTACTCGAATGGGTTCTCTGTCCTTCCTGCTCAAGGCATCGGCTACCACATTTGCCTTCCCCGAGTGGTAACGAATCTCAAAGTCATAATCATTCAATAATTCAATCCACCTACGCTGCCTCATATTCAGTTGTTTCTGATTAAATATGTGTTGAAGACTTTTGTGGTCGGTATTTATAATACTTTTGACCCCATATAAGTAGTGCCTCCAAGTCTTTAATGCAAAAACAACCGCGCCTAATTCCAAATCATGCGTCATATAATTTTGTTCGTGAATCTTCAATTGTCTAGACGCATAAGCAATCACCTTCGTTCGTTGCATTAATACACAACGGAGACCTTGCTTTGATGCGTCACAATAAATCACAAAATCATCATTCCCTTCAGGCAATGACAATATAGGTGCCGTAGTTAGCTTTTTCTTCAATAACTGAAACGCTTTCTCTTGTTCATCATTCCATTCAAATTTCTTCCCTTTATGCGTTAATGCAGTCAAGGGTTTTGCTATTCTGGAAAAGTCTTGGATGAACCTTCTGTAGTAACCAGCTAGTCCTAAAAACTGGAGTATGTGTTTCGGAGTTTTCGGGGTTTCCCACTTTTCAACAGTTTCTATCTTTGCCGGATCCACCTTAATACCTTCTTTGTTCACTATGTGACCGAGGAATTAAAATTCTTCCAACCAAAATGCACACTTTGAAAACTTAGCGTACAATTCTTCCTTCCTCAATACTTCTAACACCTTTCTCAAATGTCCACCGTGTTCTTGGTCATTCTTTGAGTAAATAAGTATGTCATCAATGAAAACAATGACAAACTTGTCAAGGTATGGTCCACACACTCGGTTCATAAGGTCCATGAACACAGCTGGTGCATTAGTTAAACCAAATGGCATGACCATAAACTCATAATGACTGTAACGTGTTCTGAAAGCAGTCTTTGGAATATCATCTTCTTTCACCCGCATTTGATGATACCCGGAACGTAAGTCAATCTTTGAATAAACAGATGAGCCTTGTAGTTGATCAAATAAGTCGTCGATTCTCGGTAGTGGGTAGCGGTTCTTGATGGTAAGTTTGTTCAACTCTCGGTAGTCGATACACAACCTGAATGTACCATCTTTCTTCTTGACAAACAAAACAGGAGCTCCCCACGGTGATGTGCTTGGTCGAATGAAACCACGCTCTAAAAGTTCTTGTAATTGGCTTTGCAGTTCTTTCATCTCGCTGGGTGCGAGTCTGTAAGGAGCACGAGCTATTGGTGCAGCTCCTGGTACAAGATCTATTTGAAATTCAACGGATCGATGTGGGGGTAATCCCGGTAATTCTTTCGGAAATACATCGGGAAATTCTTTTGCAATGGGAACATCATTGATGCTCTTTTCTTCAGTTTGTACTTTCTCGACGTGTGCTAGAACAGCATAGCAACCTTTTCTTATTAGTTTTTGTGCCTTCAAATTACTAATAAGATGTAGCTTTGTGTTGCCCTTTTCTCCGTACACCATTAAGGGTTTTCCTTTTTCTCGTATAATGCGAATTGCATTTTTGTAACAAACGATCTATGCTTTCACTTCTTTCAACCAGTCCATACCGATTATCACATCAAAACTCCCTAACTCTACTGGTATCAAATCAATCTTAAATGTTTCGCTAACCAGTTTAATTTCTCGATTCCGACATATATTATCTGCTGAAATTAATTTACCATTTGCTAATTCGAGTAAAAATTTACTATCCAAAGGCGTCAATGGACAACTTAATTTAGCACAAAAATCTCTACTCATATAGCTTGTATCCGCACCCGAATCAAATAAAACGTAAGCAGATTTATTGTCAATAAGAAACGTACCCGTAACAAGCTCCGGGTCTTCCTGTGCCTCTGCCGCATTAATATTGAAAACTCTTCCGCGGCCTTGTCCATTCGTGTTCTCCTGGTTCGGGCAATTTCTAATAATGTGGCCCGGTTTTCCACATTTATAACAAACTACATTGGCATAACTTGCTCCGACACTACTTGCTCCGCCATTACTCGTTCCGACACCATTTGTTCCTTTCGTTCTATTAACCCCTAGTCCGTAGACCTCACACTTCGCCGTGCTATGACCATTTCTTTTACACTTGTTGCAAAATTTGGTGCAGAACCCCGAGTGATACTTTTCACACCTTTGGCATAGCTGCTTCTGATTGTTGTTGTTGTTGCGGTTATTATTGTTGTTGGGATGATTGTTGTAGTTGCTGCTGTCATTGTTGTTGTTGTTGTTGTTGTTGTTGTTGTTGTTGTTGGGCCGTTTGTTGTAGTTGCGATTGATGTTGCGATTGTTGGGATAATTGTTGCGATTATTGTTGTAATTGCTGTTGTTGTTGTATTGGTGATTTTTATCACCGTTTTCCTCCCACTTTCTTTTGACTTGCTTCACATTGGCCTCTTCAGCAGTCTGTTCTTTAATTCTTTCTTCAATCTGGTTCACTAGTTTGTGAGCCATTCTACATGCCTGTTGTATGGAGGCGGGCTCGTGTGAACTTATATCTTCTTGGATTCTTTCCGGTAATCCTTTCACAAACGCGTCGATCTTCTCTTCCTCATCTTCGAATGCTCACGGACACAATAGGCACAATTCTGTGAATCGTCTTTCGTACGTGGTAATATCAAATCCTTGGGTTCGTAACCCTCTAAGTTCCGTCTTGAGCTTATTGACCTCGGTTCTGGGACGGTACTTCTCGTTCATCAAGTGCTTGAATGCTGACCACGGTAGTGCGTACGCATCGTCTTATCCCACTTGCTCTAGATAGGTATTCCACCATGTTAACGCAGAACCTGTGAAGGTATGCGTAGCGTACTTCACTTTGTCCTCTTCAGTACACTTACTTATGGCAAACACCGATTCGACCTTCTCGGTCCACCGTTTCAATCCGATCAGTCCTTCGGTTCCATCAAATTCCAAAGGTTTGCAGGCAGTGAATTCTTTGTAGGTGCATCCTACACGATTTCCTGTACTGCTAGATCCAAGGTTATTGTTGGTATGTAGCGCAGCCTGTACTGCGGCTATGTTTGAAGCTAGAAAAGTACGGAATTCCTCTTCATTCATATTCACGGTGTGTCGAGTAGTCGATGCCATTTCCTTCAAAATAGTCAAATGGAACAAGTTAATCATACAGAATATTAAGAGTAGTTAATAGTATTTCGTAGCATAATATGAACTCATTTATAAAAGCTTTTTCTTCATATTAGCGTTTTATAAGTTTAAATTCGGGTAGTACCTACCCGTTAAGTTCATACTTAGTAGCTAATATACAATTCAACTACTACAATTCTATATGAAAAACTTATTATAATAATATTTTGCGTTCAAACTTTTACACAATATTTTACAAACTTACAATACTGCTTATTTTACATATAGCACACAATAAATTTGATACAAGATGGTTGTGAAGATATTCTAGCTAATACATAAGTCGTTCAGCAAAGGCAATAAAGACACGTAATTCATACGTCCAGAAACAAGTCATGCATTCTGGTTTTACTAGGATTACTTCCCATCCTTGGTCTTGTGGAACATAACCGTTATGGCCGTTGATAAGACAGCTTGTTGTAACATCGTCAAAGGGACGAGGGTTACGTAATGACCAACAGTCTCGTAATAACCTAAAAACCTCATTTCTTACCCCAATTACCGACTCCGTCACTTGTGGGAACGTTTTGTTTAATAGTTGTAGCCCGATGTTCTTTTTCTCACTTTGGTGAGAAGCGAACATTACTAACCCGTAAGCATAGCATGCTTCTTTATGTTGCATGTTAGCCACTTTTTCTAAATCATGAAGTCCTATATTCGAATACATTGAGTCAAAATAATTTGTTAACCCGTTGCGTAAAATAGCATTTGGGTTCCCCGCAATATATGCGTCAAAGTAAACACATCGTAACTTATGGGTTTCCCAATGTGATATCCCCCATCTTTCAAACGAAAGTCTCTTATAAACCAAGACATTCTTGGAACGTTCTTCGAATGTCTTACAAACTGATTTCGCCGTAAATAGTTGTGCCGAAGAATTCTGACCGACTCTAGACAAGATTTCATCAATCATGTCTCCGGGTAGGTCTCTTAAAATATTGGGTTGTCTATCCATTTTTGTGTTTTTATACTGTAAAATAGACAAGAGTTAGATTCATAAAAAAAAATACTTATTAATACAAGCAATTTTTACATATATCATAAAGCATAAGCACACTATATTACATATATTACACCACACGAATACAACTATCTTATTCCGACTCGCTCGTTTCTTCTTCTTCGGTTTTGGTTCGTTTTGCCAAGTTTCTAGGGATATATGATGTTCCCCTAATACGAGCTATCGTTTTCCACAATGGTTTAGAAAGACCTAGTGGTTTAGAGGTTCCCAGGTCATTGTTACAACTTAAGGGCTTCGGGGGTTGACGATACATATAAAGTTCATCGGGGTTAGAATTAGATTTCTCTATTTTTATGCCCTTTCCCTTATTATTTTTCTTTGCCTTTTTAAATTCAGTTGGGGTAATTTCTATAACATCATCGGAATTCTCGTCGAAATCCGATTCATCGGAGAATTGGTAATCCTCCCAATATTTTGCTTCCTTGGCGGAAACACCATTGACCATAATTAACCTTGGTCGGTTGGTTGAGGATTTTCTTTTACTTAACCGTTTTATTATTTCCCCCACCGGTTCTATTTCTTCATCCGGTTCCGATTCTTCTTCCGGTTCCGATTCTTCTTCCAGTTCTGACTCTTCTTCCGGTTCCTCTTCGGGAACTTGTGAATCAGTCCACAAATCATTCCAATTTACATTTGACTCTTCATTATTATTAGGTGAGTCAATGAGATTTGTTCTAGAGGTAGACATCTATCACATAATATCAAACGCGTTAAGAGATTAATATATCACATAATATTCACATGTTAAAAATATATAGTTTCCAACAAAATTTGTTAAGCAATCATTTTTCAAGTAAACACGGTCGAAGTCCAGACTCACTAATGCATCCTAACAAACTCGATAAGACACACTAATGCAAAATTCTGGTTCTCTAAGACCAACGCTCTGATACCAACTGAAATGTCCCGTTCTTATTGATTAAAAACGTTCCATATTAATTGATTTCGTTGCGAGGTTTTGACCTCTATATGAGACGTTTTTCAAAGACTGCATTCATTTTAAAACAAACCATAACCTTTATTTCATCAATAAAGGTTTAAAAAGCTTTAAGTAGATTATCAAATAATGATAATCTAAAATATCCTGTTTACACACGACCATTACATAATGGTTTACAATACAAATATGTTACAATAAAATAAGTTTCTTGAATGCAGTTTTTACACAATATCATACAAGCATGGACTCCAAATCTCGTCCTTATTTAAGTATGCAATAGCGGAAGCTCTTAATAATCACCTGAGAATAAACATGCTTAAAACGTCAACAAAAATGTTGGTGAGTTATAGGTTTAACCTATATATATCAAATCATAATAATAGACCACAAGATTTCATATTTCAATACACATCCCATACATAGAGATAAAAATCATTCATATGGTTAACACCTGGTAACCGACATTAACAAGATGCATATATAAGAATATCCCCATCATTCTGGGACACCCTTCGGATATGATATAAATTTCGAAGTACTAAAGCATCCGGTACTTTGGATGGGGTTTGTTAGGCCCAATAGATCTATCTTTAGGATTCGCGTCAATTAGGATGTCTGTTCCCTAATTCTTAGATTACCAGACTTAATAAAAAGGGGCATATTCGATTTCGATAATTCAACCATAGAATGTAGTTTCACGTACTTGTGTCTATTTTGTAAATCATTTATAAAACCTGCATGTATTCTCATCCCAAAAATATTAGATTTTAAAAGTGGGACTATAACTCACTTTCACAGATTTTTACTTCGTCGGGAAGTAAGACTTGGCCACTGGTTGATTCACGAACCTATAACAATATATACATATATATCAAAGTATGTTCAAAATATATTTACAACACTTTTAATATATTTTGATGTTTTAAGTTTATTAAGTCAGCTGTCCTCGTTAGTAACCTATAACTAGTTGTCCACAGTTAGATGTACAGAAATAAATCGATAAATATTATCTTGAATCAATCCACGACCCAGTGTATACGTATCTCAGTATTGATTACAACTCAAACTATATATATTTTGGAATCAACCTCAACCCTGTATAGCTAACTCCAACATTCACATATAGAGTGTCTATGGTTGTTCCGAAATATATATAGATGTGTCGACATGATAGGTCGAAACATTGTATACGTGTCTATGGTATCTCAAGATTACATAATATACAATACAAGTTGATTAAGTTATGGTTGGAATAGATTTGTTACCAATTTTCACGTAGCTAAAATGAGAAAAATTATCCAATCTTGTTTTACCCATAACTTCTTCATTTTAAATCCGTTTTGAGTGAATCAAATTGCTATGGTTTCATATTGAACTCTATTTTATGAATCTAAACAGAAAAAGTATAGGTTTATAGTCGGAAAAATAAGTTACAAGTTGTTTTTGTAAAGGTAGTCATTTCAGTCGGAAGAACGACGTCTAGATGACCATTTTAGAAAACATACTTCCACTTTGAGTTTAACCATAATTTTTGGATATAGTTTCATGTTCATAATAAAAATCATTTTCCCATAATAACAACTTTTAAATCAAAGTTTATCATAGTTTTTAATTAACTAACCCAAAACAGCCCGCGGTGTTACTACGACGGCTTAAATCCGGTTTTACGGTGTTTTTCGTGTTTCCAGGTTTTAAATCATTAAGTTAGCATATCATATAGATATAGAAAATGTGTTTAGTTGATTTTAAAAGTCAAGTTAGAAGGATTAACTTTTATTTGCGAACAAGTTTAGAATTAACTAAACTATGTTCTAGTGATTACAAGTTTAAACCTTCGAATAAGATAGCTTTATATGTATGAATCGAATGATGTTATGAACATCATTACTAACTTAAGTTCCTTGGATAAACCTACTGGAAATGAGAAAAATAGATCTAGCTTCAAAGGATCCTTGGATGGCTTGAAAGTTCTTGAAGCAGAATCATGACACGAAAACAATTTCAAGTAAGATTTCCACTCGAAATAAGATTGTTATAGTTATAGAAATTGAATTAAAGTTTGAATATGATTATTACCTTGTATTAGAAAGATAACCTACTATAAGTAACAAAGGTTTCTTGATCTTGGATGATTACTTGGAATGGATTTAGAAAACTTGGAAGTAAACTTGCAATCTTGGAAGTATTCTTGATTTTATGAAACTAGAACTTTTGGAATTTATGAAGAACACTTAGAACTTGAAGATAGAACTTGAGAGAGATCAATTAGATGAAGAAAATTGAAGAATAGTGTTTTTGGTCGTTGGTGTATGGATTAGATATAAAGGATATGTAATTTTGTTTTCATGTAAATAAGTCATGAATGATTACTCATATTTTTGTAATTTTATGAGATATTTCATGCTAGTTGCCAAATGATGGTTCCCACATGTGTTAGGTGACTCACATGGGCTGCTAAGAGCTGATCATTGGAGTGTATATACCAATAGTACATACATCTAAAAGCTGTGTATTGTACGAGTACGAATACGGGTGCATACGAGTAGAATTGTTGATGAAACTGAACGAGGATGTAATTGTAATTATTTTTGTTAAGTAGAAGTATTTTGATAAGTGTATTGAAGTCTTTCAAAAGTGTTTAAATACATATTAAAACACTACATGTATATACATTTTAACTGAGTCGTTAAGTCATCGTTAGTCGTTACATGTAAGTGTTGTTTTGAAACCTTTAGGTTAACAATCTTGTTAAATGTTGTTAATCCAATGTTTATAATATCAAATGAGATTTTAAATTATTATATTATCATGATATTATCAAGTATGAATATCTCTTAATATGATATATATACATTAAATGTCTTTACAACGATAATCGTTACATATATGTCTCGTTTAAAAATCATTAAGTTAGTAGTCTTGTTTTTACATATGTAGTTCATTGTTAATATACTTAATGATATGTTTACTTATCATAGTATCATGTTAACTATATATATATATCCATATATATGTCATCATATAGTTTTTACAAGTTTTAACGTTCGTGAATCACCGGTCAACTTGGGTGGTCAATTGTCTATTTGAAACATATTTCAATTAATCAAGTCTTAACAAGTTTGATAGCTTAACATGTTGGAAACATTTAATCATGTAAATATCAATCTCAATTAATATATATAAACATGGAAAAGTTCGGGTCACTACACTGGTGCGCCCGCATCATCTTTCAATACCCCAGAAGCGATCAGGCCGATACCTTGGGCCTCGAACACCACAAGCACGGGGTTCACCCCCACCTACCCAGTGCACGAAGCCACACGCAGTAGCCCAAGTTACACTAGCAGTCCTGCTGGCCCACAAAATACAAGGCCCTCGCCCTCGCCACGAAGGGAAGCCTCCCCAATGACTCCTGGATCTAGCGCCACTACTTTCGCGCAAGGAACTTTGACCGCAGGAAGAGGCGCCTCCACCGAATCATCGGTTCGAACACGCAAACAACGATCTCTCAGTCAAGCCAATCTAATCTATGCTTTGATGAATGCAGCGCCATACGACATGGTGTACGATTTTGAACAGCCTGGGAAGTCCGAACTCATGATCAAGAACCTGTACGCGGGAATGAAAGGGGTGCCCGTAAAACCCTCTTTTGAAACCGCCCCTACTGGAGAGAAATTTTCAGCACATATACTGAATCACATCTCGATGCCACTGCCCGTGATACCACTAAACTTGGGGTATTACGACGGATTCTCGGACCCCGACGACTTCTTACAGAAGTACGAGGGAATAGCGCGTAACCAGCGTTGGGCCAATGAAATAAAATACATGGAGTTCCCTCCGCTTCTTGAAAGCGTAGCTCGAAAATGCTTCAATAACCTTCCTGCGCCAGTGATAAGCTGTTATGATGACCTCCGACTCGGTTTCTTCTCAACTTTCATAATATGCACGCAACTCGAAGGACGCATGTCGAATGCCAAGACATCAAGCATGAACGAGGAGAATCTCTGGGACAGTTCATCGATAGGTACTGCCAAGAAGTAGCCAGAATCCCTAACTGCGCCAAATCATTGAAGGTATCCGACTTCATACATGGAATCTGCCGAGGGCGCCACTTAGCGTTGTGGCAAAGGCTCCGAAAGCATCCTCCAGAGATGCTAGCAAAGGCAATCTGTGACAACCCGGAAATTTCTGACCAAATTTAAACTTAATCTTTATATGTTTTCGACGCGATAAGCAAAGTTTGTAAAAATTGAATCTCAAAAATTTTGTAACTACATTCATCTAACCAATTATCCTTTGACTGTGCTCGACGATTCACGAACATTTATGTGTATAGATATGTATAATACTTTACATGAACGCATTTGTCTCAATATAAGTTTATTATATTTATCGACGAGATTAAAATATCAAATGATTGAACTATCAGATACATTATGATATGATTACGAGTCTCTGTAGTAAGGTCCACTATGATTTAAGAAATCTGTTCTTTTTAACGATATTCGAAATAATTGATAATGTTGATTTTCAATAAGAACAAAGTGTCATTTATCGACAGACAAAAGTTAGTGGAGATTCCCGTTTAATTTTCAAAAGCATGCTCTACATTGATAGCCTCGTGTCCCTTGATAAATTAATTATTTAGTTTTCATAATATTAAAAACATTATTTGATATAATAACTTTTATTATTTAAACGAGTTTAAATTTTATAAAACGGACTTTGAAGTATAATTAGTTTTGAAAAACTAAATATTATATTAGTAAATAAATATTTCTAAAATATATAAGTTTATATTTCTTAAGGAAAATATATTTATATTTTACAAAGTGATAAAATAAAATATTAAATTTGTCATAAAACCTTTTGGATTTAAAATAATATTATTAAATATACTTTGATAAATAACGAGACATTGATTTATAGAAGTAAATAACCACAACACTCAAATGTAAATGTTATAATTTGGGTAATATAGTCTATCGATGATTAAGTCTAATTATTGATAAAGGTACACGTCGCGTAACGTAAAGTGCAAGTTTTCTAAGCGTACAAAAATGCGTTTGAGAAACCAGAACCGGGATGTAAGTCGAGTGATAATGTATAAGTCATCGGAATTAATTTTATAAGTCAACTATGCACGTGAATATTATATAATATATAAATAATTATATAAATTATTAATTATTAATATATATATATATTTAAACGGTGTCGGCAACCACAATAAGTGGAATGTGAGCTGGAAGAGCTTCCCATGCGATCGCGTGGGAATTACATTGCCTAGCCATGGGATCGCATGGCAGTGTGGCACCCAAACTATCTATAAAGCTGATCGAATTCTTGTTCGCTGCATCATTTTATCCATCTATCTCTCAAAACTCTCTTTAGATATATAAATTATAATAATTATTATTATTAATTTTTTTATTATTAAACTTATTATTATTACTAGTAGTATTAGTATTATTATTATTTATACATAAAATACTATGATGAGGTTCTGCTCATAAAATACTACGACGAGGTTCTGCTCACATGTTTTCAACTGGGTTTTTCGAAAGGGTTAGAGCTAAGGAAATTATGGGTTATAGCTATGAAGGTTATGGGTATGGATTGGGGGTATAGCTCGTGAGGTCAAACTAGTATTTATCATCTCCGCTGCGTCTACGTACTTTCCTGCAATATTGAATCTCAATATTGATACGTGAGCACTCATATCTTATCTTTTATATATTAATAGTGTATCCCTGACTAGTGCTCGAGTATATATGATTATGCATGCTTGTATATTTAATTTCACCGTTATATAGTGTATGTTGAATCACGAATTTAATACATATAATACTGATGTAAGGTATATTATATGCATGTCGTTGGAAAGCTATCGAAAAATTATTAACTTTTCATTTAGAAGTCGTGTGCTTACGATGAACGGATTTAAAGATATGGTCAACTGAATTATCGTTAACTCTATTATTATTATTATTATTATTATTATTATTATTATTATTATTATTATTATTATTATTATTATTATTATTATTATTATTATTATTATTATTATTATTATTATTATTATTATTATTATTACGATCATCGTTATCGTTATCGTTATTGTTATTGTTATCGTTATTGTTATCGATATCGTTATCGTCGTTATTATCGTCATTATTATTATTATCTAATAATTAATATTATTATTATTATCATCATCGTTATTAATATAGGTATTATCATTAAAATTGTTATTGTTATTATTATTACTATAGTTATTATTAAAAGTTAACATTTTTATAAAAACTATTAATTTATTATTTTTATCATTATTATTATCATTAAAAGTATCATTAATATTAAAATTATCACTTTTGTTAAAATTATTATTTCAAATTTATGATTTTTATTAAAACTATCATTCTATTAAAAATTATTATTATTATTAAGAATTATCGTTTTTATTAAGAATATAGTATTATTAAAAGTATAGAATTTAAAATTACCGTTTAATTTAAAATTATCGTTACTATCAATTTTATTAGTATTATTAATATCATCATTATTATTACCCTTGTTATTTTTATTATACACTTTTAATAACATTATCTTATTAATATTATTATTATTATTATTACAAAATAATACAACTTTTACTCATTATTATTATTATTATTATTATTATCAGTAATATTTTATCAAATAAATATGTGATACAAAGATATTTTTACCACACGTAATATAATTACATTAATAATGCATACTACTATAAGTGAACTTTATAAATTATATTACTTAAGATAGATAAAAGTATATTTTTATCATATATAAATTTTAATATAAATTTTTATTTATTAATAAATGACTTGTATTATTTTTACTCTAATAAAATATGTTAAATATGTTTAAATATATATAAAACGGCTATTTAAGTTATATAATAAGCATGTATAGATTTTGTAAATCATCATGGGTCAAATTGACTTTTGTTGACTTTTGCATATTGATCTCGAGCATTAAGATTGTGATACACTATGACTTGATCTAAATTGTTAGATAGATATTGACCATTATATAAATATATATATATATATATATATATATATATATATATATATATATATATATATATATATATATATATATATATATATATATATATATATATATATACTTAATATAGGTTCGTGAATCCGAGGCCAACCCTACACTTGTTCAGTACCGTCATTTGCATTATTGCTACAAAATACAGTATAGTGAGTTTCATTTGCTCCCTTTTTAAATGCTTTTGCAATATATATTTTTAGGACTGAGAATACATGCGCTGTTTTATAAATGTTTTACGAAATAGACACAAGTAATCGAAACTACATTCTATTGTTAGATTATCGAAATCGAATATGCCCCTTTTTAGTCCAGTAATCTAAGAATTAGGGAACAGACACCCTAATTGACGCGAATCCTAAAGATAGATTTATCGGGCCCAACAAGCCCCATCCAAAGTACCGGATGCTTTAGTACTTCGAATTTATCATGTCCGAAGGGAGTCCTGGAATGATGGGGATATTCTATATGCATCTTGTTAAGGTCGGTTACCAGGTGTTCAATCCATATGAATGATTTTTATCTCTACGCAGTGCGAAATGCCTGATATGAGATGATGTTTAGGAGAAATGGAAATGAAAATCTTGTGGTCTATTAAATTAATGGAAATGATTGTTTATGATAAACTAATGAACTCACCAACCTTTTGGTTGACACTTGAAAGCATGTTTATTCTCAGGTATTAAAGAAATCTTCCGCTGTGCATTTGCTCATTTTAAAGATATTACTTGAAGTCATTCATGGCATATTTCAAAAGACGTTGCATTCAAGTCATTGAGTTCAATAAAGATTATTATTAAGAAAATGACAGATTAGGTCATTTATAGTTGGATATTATGAAATGGTATTGTTGTCCCTTGATTAACAACAGGAGTATTGTAAGGGGGGGGGGGGGGTGAATACAATTTCTTTTAATTAACAAACCAATTAAACACAGTTTAGTATTCAAGCACGTAATTTAAATAGAGTTAAAGGTAATTTTTTAACTGTTATTCTTTATTGATTAAATCACAAAGAATTACAACTATCCTTGGCGAAATGATAGTTGGTTGATACAGATTTACCTAAGTATAGCTATGAGGATAAACTTAAAGCTATTACACGTTTTGGACTCTAAATAACAAAACCCACACTACGCGTTGTTACAATAGTGGATACGACAATTTATAGTAGTCCTATTAACCGTGTAATGGTTCTATTATCCACTGGTACATAGGATGTCTGTACTTGTAGGAACAACTGCATCAGAGAGCGTGCTCTCCTCTTTCCTCTTTGGTAGCTATTTGCAAGAACACCCCAATTTGGTTTGGCACCACTATTCATTTAAACAAATAGAATGTTGTGTTCCCTAGGCATTGACAAAGTATAGCACATGTCTGCACATGCGTTAAACTTCTGCATTCCCACGTGGTCTTGTAAGGTCATTGTCAGCCGCCGACGCGTGTTCTTTCGTGTTCAACTTTGTCTTTGACTTCTGTTGAATAGTACAATTGATGTAGACCACTCAAGAAACCACCATGCTTGTAATAGAGCATGGTTATCTTGTGTTATATGCTGCCTACCAGGTTTACTGGTTCTTCTTATGTTGAGTCACTTGATATTCTTGAATTGCTGGGTACTCATCCTGTGCTAATTCGAAGAATACGCTCTACCTTGTGCTGGTAGACTAGGCAGCATACTGAACACTTGACATAGCAATATTTGCTGTCTATACATAAAAAAACTTGTACTGGCTGCACATAAGAATTTAGTGTAAATAAATTGCAATTTTGTCATAATTAAATCCTTACTTATTTTGGGGACTCAACAGGTATGCATTCCTATCAACTTTCGATGTAATGAAAGTTTGTCTTTTAAAAACGAATGCAATGTTTGTAAAATGTATCATATAGAGGTCAAATACCTCGCAATGTAACCATATGTTATAGTATTCGTCCTTATGGATTAGGATGGGTCATCTTATGTGGTATCAGAGCGGTGGTCTTAGCGAACCAGGTCTTGCATTAGTGTGTCTAACTGATAGTTGTTAGGATGCATTAGTGAGTCTGCACTTCGACCTTAGCTGCATGTCAAAAAGTTTTGCTTATCATTTCTTGTCGGAAATTACATGCTTATCATTCTTAGTGTAGACACGTCTTACTGCATTGATTGCATGAATAGTGTATAGACAAAATTCATATCTTAGTGTATCTGCTAATTTTTACCTTAGCGTATCTATTACTGTAAATTTTGCCTGACATATTCCGTAAATTCCTCCGTAATCTACGAAATCTTTTGTCCTATATATATAGATATTCTATGTAATTAGAATACCATCCGATAGCCGGAAATCATTTCATATCGAAAAATCTTTTATTCAATTGTACGTAATGGAATTCGCCACTAGTTCAAGTCCCTCGGATTCCGATATGGAGTTTTTCTCAAGCTCTGAAAGCAGTGTGACCAGAATGGATCAACCAATTAACCATCATCTATTTTGGATGAATTGGGGATGGGTTCACAGTCTACTTAATCATTGGAGACAAGAAGAAGGTGATCCCTTCCATCCACCACATTGCCCTCTTGGCGATGAACCTGAAGCACTTACCGGTGAACCTGTTCGAGACACCATTTTCTCTCTCATTTCCAGAGTATCTCGTCATGATTATATACTATCTCAAATTCTAGATCTTATTCATCCACTCGTTCGAACTGACAACCACCCCGGTGTAATAGAAGAAGTCAACGAGCTTCGCGCTCTGGTAGTGGCTTTAGAAAATATGGTGCAAAGGTTACAAGCACCAGCAGCACCACCAGCATCAACAGTATCACCATCATCAACGCCAACAGTACCATTACCACCACCAACAACATCCGCATCGCAAGCCCCAACATCACAATCTGTCCCACGAGCATCAACGTCATACGCCCTGTAGATACCAAGGAATACCAACAACAACAAACGCTGAAATATTGATTCATAACTTCATCGGAGAAATACTTTACGGTGATTATGTAATCTCTAAAGTTTTAGAGATTAATTATTCTAATCATAACTGTAAATCAAGATGAGTGGATGGATAGAGATGATAGAGGGAAGAATAGAAACCCTGACAGGAATGATGCGTGCATTACAAAATAGACTTGTTATACAAGCAGCACCAACACCAGCAGTACCATCAGCATAACCGGCAGTAGCAGTACCGTCAACATCACCAGCATCATCAATACCGACAGCATCACCAGCACCAACCGCATCTACAACATCACTAGCTCAGTCAGATCCATAATCACAGACATCATCGCAAATCAACAATGAGTATATCGCATCAACGAGTTATGAAGTATTAACTCATTCCTTCTGAAGAACTTATATGTATATCTTATATATATATATATATTTTAAAAACCATAGTAAATCTTTTTGTACTAAGCTATTATGTGTGAATTTTTAAAGGGTAGATACTACTCGGTTAATTCATATTACTAATATGCTATGATGTACATCCTTCGTTAACGACTTAACAAATGTTAACTATAAACTCTGCTTCAACTCAATAGATTCCATTTCATAATAAACCAAGTGTATTATTCAAATACATATTCAAGTTTACACTTTCATTTTCTATGTATTCAAAACTTTCAAGAAATCATCATTCGTGTCTTGCGAAGTTCACAAAAATTCCATAAGTATCAACATCATTCACCGAGATATATCATTTACGTTGAAGAATTACTCCTCGAAGATTATATAATTTCTAAAGTCTTGGAAATTATCCATTTCTAATCCAACTGTAAATCGAATGAGTTTAATTTAACATTAAATCAATTAAATTCATGATTACATCTGAAGAATATATATATATATATATATATATATATATAAAGACTGTAATAAAAATTCTTTTGTACAAAATATAAGTTGTGAATTTTTTTTAACGGGTAGGTAATACTCGAGAAATGTTTAAGTTCACAATTAATATGATACACTGTACATTCTTCAATTCTAAATCAAAAGTCATCAACTATATTCACTACTTTTACAGCGATACACATTCTTTCATAAAGATCAGGACATCCATTTTCATAAATTACATATTCTGATTTTGGACAGATCAGAAATCCAAGTCAAGATTTAGCAGAAGATATCCCTCTTAGATCCTTACATCTTTCAAAATCATACTCTGAATTCAAAACAATCACTTTTATTCACAAAACTCATAAAGATATTCGTATCAGTCAAAATTCATGACGATTACATAATACAGATATTGACGATGACAACCTGCATCTAAATTCTTCAAAATTCTTGAAGACACCTCAATCAATGAACAATCGAGAGGATGAACCAACCTCACGTTATCAACGAAAAAAAAAAGATATATGTGTATAACGATGCACCTGGAAAACCCTTGGAACCTAAGTAAAAGTTTAACACGTACCCGCGTCAGATCCTTTGGCATTTATTAGCAAAAATAACTTTACGATCCCTTTTCAAAATAGCAAATTTCGTCACAGCTCCAGCAAGTCAACTTCAATTTTTCATCCGGAGTAGCCTTATTATAACCCTGATATATACGATTACCCTTTTGTTATCGGAGAATCTTTTATATTCTACCACATTATCAGCAGATGTACCAGCAACTTCGTTACTTTTTGGCGTAAGCCTCTCCGAAAAATCATTTTATGTACTCACTGAAATCCCATCATCTATTCATCTGCATCTTGTAACGATAATTGTCATACCAATTACTGAGAATCAGCAATCAGTATTTCGAATCTCGCAGCAATTCTACACCAACAGTTATATATATACATATAACGTCTAACTCCTAGACTTACATACTTCGAATGTGAAGTTTCTGAAAAACACCATAAATTGAGGACTAGTTCTCGAAATTTTGAAAAATGCTGATGAAGCAGTAAAAGCTGTAAACGATCTTAACAGTCAAAAGTATGATGATAAAGAATAGTATGTTGGCAAAGCTCAGAAAAAGAGAAGGTTTAGAACTGGAAAACGGATTGAGCAAACCATGAAGGAGGCTGTGGATAAATCACAAAGACTAAACCTACCTTCAAAGAATCCAAATGATTCAGTGTCTGCTGAAATTATTATCGAATACCTTACTCCTGACTTTAAACCTTTACGGAAAAATCTTCATCATCATCCATCGATGTTAGAAATTCTAAGATATCATCATATCTTTCATTATAAATATCTTCGATATTTCTAAAGATATCTTCATAACTATTATTACCCGAAATCATTTATCTCTTCGCGCTATCTGTGTTACATCATAAAAGAAACTATTTTAGTTTCTAAATTCTGAAACCTTCGAGTTTAAAATATGAATATTTTAGAAGTAGTATTGGGAACTGAAGCATGAGTTAGTATAATATAATGACACTTGATCAACGTGATTATATTACAGTAAGTCATGCTGAGTTTCTAATGGGACATGACGATTCAAGACCATACCGTCATCATGTGCCATGTTACATGACTCTTGTATTCTATTTAACCTCTAAAAATATCAAGAAAATATTTTCTTGATGATTCAGTCTTTTTCGGATATTCTGGTAATTTGACAAATCAAATCGTGCTACTACCTTTCCTTTCTACTTTGTATATTATGAAAATTCGAAACTCCATACCTACGAATTCTGGACCATTACTTGCGAAAAGAAAACAAATGCATGAAGCTCCGAAATACAAAGCTGGTATAAATCGTAGCAAACAGAAAAGATCATCAACCATAGATGTCAATGATTATAGAAAGATAGAAGCAGAGACATCGAAACATAAGGGAAGATATAAAACCCAACAACAACCTAAAAATTACAAACCGTGAATATCAATACGTATTGCAACGTAAAGATATGGGAGAACTAAAAACACTATAAAACCAAGAGTATAGTAGAAGTGAATAAATTCCTTCGGTGGCAGATGAAAAAGAAGAATGACAGATATGAAAGTTAGGAGTATATCAAGGATCAAAACTGGATGGAGCATATTGGTGAATGCTTTAAAGTATGAATTAAGAGAGAAAGAATAGAAGGTGTGAGCTGTGGAAATAAGGAAACAAAGATAGTGGATTTATAGTGAAATATCCGACAGAACAATCGAGATAGATTATCGCATTTAAACAAGAGGATCCTAATTTCCATAATTTCTGAAAAATCAAATCTTATTACAAAGATTTCCTCTAAATCCCTTAAATTCTGGAAATCAACCGTATATACTTCAAAAGACATGATGAAACTTTATTTTCTCATTTCACTCTTTTGCGATAGCTTCACTTGTACTCTTCACATAATCAAATAGTTTTATCCATATTATTCAATGATGATAAAACTATATTTATCAACTTATATTCGTCATAATAACATTCCCATTGTTAGCCATGACGACCTCGATCAAATTTCGGGACAAAATTTCTTTAACGGGTAGGTACTGTGACAACCCGGAAATTTTCGACCAAATTTAAACTTAATCTTTATATGTTTTCGACACGATAAGCAAAGTTTGTAAAAATTGAATCTCAAAAATTTTGTAACTACATTCATGTAACCAATTATCCTTTGACTGTGCTCGACGATTCACGAACATTTATGTGTTTAGATATGTATATATAATATATAGTTATATTAATTAAAAACCTTAACAAAGTATTCGATGTATAATACTTTACATAACGCATTTGTCTCAATATAAGTTTATTATATTTATCGACGAGATTAAAATATCAAATGATTGAACTATCAGATACATTGTGATATGATTACGAGTCTCTGTAGTAAGGTCCACTATGATTTAAGAAATCTATTCTTTTTAACGATATTCGAAATAATTGATAAAGTTGATTTTCAATAAGAACAATGTCATACCCCGTCCAAATTCTCTTGAACAAATACAATAACATCTGGTATCATTGCGATGAACGGACCTCTATATGCCATGAACGACTCCATGTAATACGAGCAAATGCACAGCGGAAGCTTTCTTTCATACCTGAGAATAAATATGCTTAAAAGTGTCAACCAAAAGGTTGGTGAGTTCATTAGTTTAACATAAATAATCATTTCATAGTTTTAATAGACCACAAGATTTCATATTTCCATTTCTCATAAACATACGTCCCGTGCATAGAGACAAAAATATCATTCATATGGATTGAACACCTGGTAACCGACATTCACAATATGCATATAAGAATATCCCCATCATTCCAGGATCCTCCTTCAGACATGATATAAATTTCGAAGTACTAAAGCATCCGGTACTTTGGATGGGGCTTGTTGGTCCCGATAGATCTATCTTTAGAGTTCGCTTCAATTAGGATGTCTGTTCCCTAATTCTTAGATTACCAGACTTAATAAAAAGGGGCATATTCGATTTCGATCATTCAACCATATAATGTAGCTTCAATTACTTGTGTCTATTTGGTAAAACAGTTATAAAAACAGCGCATGTATTCTCAGTCCCAAAAATATATATTGCGAAAGCATTTAAAAAGGGAATAATGAAACTCACGCATATAAGTATTGTAAAATAGTTAATACAGCATTTGCATGTATTCTTAGCCCAAAAACGTAATGAGTAAAAAGGGAGCAAATGAACTCACGCATATAAATATTGTAAAACAGTTAATAAAGCATTTGCATGTATTCTCAGCCCAAAAACGTAAAGAGTAAAAAGGGAAAATGAAACTCACCTAATGTATTTTGCAGTAAAAATACATATGACGATATTGAACAAGTATAGGGTTGGCCTCGGATTCACGAACCTATTAATCAATCATGTATATTAATACACGTAATGGTAATCGAATAAATATTTATATTAATAGTGATTTTATTCGTTATTTTATATCATGTGTTTTATTAATAACTTAATTAGATATATTTATCTTTATATAGAAAATTAACATTTATTACAAAAGTAGTAATATGGTTAGGTTTTATGTCACAAATATATTTTTATATAGAAAATCTACATTTGATATATCAATAGTACTAATAATAATAAGGATAAAAATAATACTAATTATGATAAAAGTTATGGAAATCCTAATAATAATAATAATGATAATTTCAATATTAATGATAAAGATAGCACTAATAATAATAATGATTGTAATGTCAATACTAATAACGTTTAATGATGATACTAATTATAATGATAATAAATTTAATAATAATACTAATACTATCATTTGATAATAATAATAATAGTTATAAGTTAGCATTGAAAATAATAATTTTAGTAACCTTAATAATAATAATAACAATAATAATAATAATAATAATAATAATAATAATAATAATAATAATAATAATAATAAAAGTAATTGTGTATACCCTTAAAACTTTGTCTAAAAAGAATGCTCCAGACGAGACTCGAACCCACGACCTATCGCTCACTGGCAAACACCTCAAACCATCTTAGCTGATCACGATTCCTTGATTGTTTCACCAATTCATTTATATTTAATCTGTTTATTTATCGATTTCCCTACAACCCAACTTAAAACTAATCAAATCTCGGCCCAACTTCACAAATAACCATGGCCCAATCCTATAATTTCGGCCCAACACATAATAGATTACTGCCCAACATTAGCTCTTCTTGATAAAAAAAAAAAGTAGTGGCCTGGGTTTGAACTAGTGACCTCTCGGTTAACAATCAAGCCAATAACCATTTCACTGCTAGTACTTTTTTTGTTATATCTCTCCACTTAATTATTTTTATAACTCGTTTCCTGTTTTAAATTTCTTATTCTTATTCTTTTTCACTTTGAACCATAATCATCATCTTCATAACATCATCATTTTTCATCATCAACATTTAACGAATCATCACAGGATCGCATCATCATAATCATCATCGTCATCTTTATGCCATCTTTTCCTTATCGTGACATCATCAATGTTGCTGTAACCTCATCATCTTTTTATCAACATATCATCGTCATCTTCATTTCATCACCATCTCATCTTCAAGCTTATATTCGATCAGTAACAGAAACAAGAAGTGTGGAACAGCAGCTCTCGATTAGTTGGGTGTTCTTGTCGACATAAACTAGAGAGAAAATAAATATATATAAGCGTAGCAGCATAGTGATCGAAGGGTGGTGGTGTTTGCAATGGTTAACCGTTTTCACGTAGCAACAATACCCTCGATAGTGTTGGGTTTTTGTTGATCAAATTAAACAGAAAACATAAATAAGCAGAAACAGTTTAGCAGCAGCCATTGGGTGATTGTAGGGGCGGTTTTGGTGGTATATGGCGGTTGTGGGTGAAGATAGTGGGAGGCCGAGGGTGGTGCAGTAGGTTGTGGTAGTGATGAGGGTGTCGTGGTGGTGTTGGAGCTCATGGGTGGTGATGGTGCTTACGGTTGATCGAGAGGTGAGAGTTGTGGTGATAGGATGGTTTAATCATACAAGCAAACAAGTAGGTAATTGAATCAATTGATCACCCGTGTTTTGTTTATTGGAGTAAGAAAAGAAATGAACTAGAAAGTGGTTCAGTTGTGGGGTTTCAATCATAAACAAATTAGACAGAAAGTGTAGCAAATAAAGTGGGTGTTATAATATAATGTATATGTATATATCCATATGCTTTATCATCATATGTATATATATTAGTTAATTTAAGTTTAAGACAAAAGTAGTGAAAATGATTAATAATTCAAAAGCATCTTGATTGACACAGTATAGCAGCCGCGGTTTTGGAAGGATATAGTAACATAGTTAATCGAATATCGAATATACTAATAATAATATATTAATATTTCATAATACGTTAGTAATAATTTGGTGTCGATGGTGAAGTTTAACAGAATTAGAAAGTTGAAAGAAAGAAGAAGAAAAAAGAAGAAAAAAATGTGGTGATTGGTTCTTGGTTGATCAAGAGATGATACAGAAACAAGAAGTAGTGGTGGTGGGTTACATAATGACATAAATGTATATATAAATATTTATCCGACAGTTTTTCCCGAATGACTATATCGTGTCCATTGCTAAACAGCTACAGAATAAAAAGTGTTCCTAAAAAATCCCAAATTTTTAGATTAAATATATTTAATTATTTCACTCATTATCTGTTTGAAACCTGATCAAAAAGATTTAATAATTATTTATTTTCTGTTCCAATTTATATGTACGGAGTACTAATATTTAAACTAAAAAGGATAAAAATATTTTTAACAAATCTAGAATCTTCGGAATCAATTTACACTCCAACTTTTATTTCATTTCTTCATGAACATGTACAATATCTATATTAAAACTAACAAAACATCAACCGAGTGTTACCGACGTTTACCAATTAAGCTCAGAATCATTTATCTTTAATATATGCTCTTTCTATATATATAACCAATCTTAATTAAAAAGTTTAAGTAGAAAATTATATTAATTATATCTTTTTAAACACATAAATATGATATTATATATTTACAAGTATTATTATATATAAATATAAATATCTATATATCTATATTTGATAACCTAATAGTTTTTATTACATCGCATATTATTTTACATATTTATTTCCTACCATTAAACCATATAATATTTCAAATAATATTCCAAATTATTATTTATATATACATTTAATTATATATGTATTTATTTACAAATAGTTGTTCGTGAATAGTCGGGAATGGTCGAAGGTCAATTGAATATATGAACATTGTTCCAAAATTTTCTAGACTCAATTCTACATACTTTGCTTATCATATCGAAATCATATAAAGATTAAGTTTAAATTTAGTCGGAAATTTCTGGGTCACTACAGTACCTACCCGTTAAATAAATTTCGTCCCGAAATTTGAGTAAGGTCGTCATGGCTAACAATAAAAATGTTTTAATGACGAATATGAGTTGATAATTTGAGTTTTATCATTATTGAGTAATATGGATAAAACAATTCGATTACACGAAGAGTATAAGTGAAGCTATCGCAAGAGTATGAAATGAGTAAATGTATATTCGCTTTAACCGATGACGTAGTTATGATTGACTTCTGGAATTCAAGGAATTTAAAGAAAATCTTCGTAATAAGATTTGGTTCTTCGGCGATTAAGGAAATCAGGATTTTCTTTGACTAAATGCGATAATCTGTTTCGATTGCTCTGTCGGATATTTCACTATAAATTAACTTCATCCGTTCCATTACTTTTACCATTCCTATACTCAATTCCTAAATTCAAAAGATTATGAAAATGCTTAATCCAGTTCTGATTCTTGTCCTTATCCTTACTATCGCAACAATCATTCTCCTTTTCCAACTTCTACCGGAGGAATCTGTTTTCTTCTATTTCGCCCTTGGAGTTATAGTGTTTTTAATTATCCCGTGTCTTTATGTTGCGATAAACATTGATATACACGGTTTGTAATTTATGTGCCGTTATCAGGTTTTATATTCTCCTTTATATTTCAGAGCTCCATGATTTTGTTTTCTCTTCCCGACTTTAAATCAAGCGAATAATGGTCCAGAATTCGTAGGTATGGATTTTGAAATGAACATAGTTAACGTTCTAAGAAGGAAATCGTAATGGCATGATCTTGATTTGGTAAATTACCAGAATATCCGAAAAGATAGAACTATCAAGAAGATATGTTCTTAATATGTTTAGAGATTGAGTAGAATGCAAGAGTCGTGTAAATGGCACATGATGATGGTACTGAGAATCATCACGTTCCATTAAAAACTCAGTATGAATTACTGTAATATAATCACGTTGATCAAGTGTCATTATATTATACTAACTCATGCATCAGTTCCCAACATTACTTCAATAACATTCATATTTTAAGCTCGAAAGTTTACAGAATATAGAAACTAACAATTTCTATATGATGTAATACTGATAGCACGAAGAGATTAATAATTTCGGACGAGAATATTTATGAAAATATCTTCAAAAATATCGAAGATATTTATGATGATATTTTGGAATTTCTAAGTTCGATAGTTGATAAAGAAAGATTTTTCCGCAAGATCTTAACATGAGGGAGGAGCAGGATGTTCGCTGAAGATTTTATCAGAAACAGAATCATCAGGATTCTTGGAAAGCAGATTTATTCCCTATGATTTGTCTACAGCCTCCTTCTGGGTTTACTCAATCTGTTTTCCAGTTTCAACTTTTCTGAGCTTTGCCAACATACTATTCTTTATCATCAAACTTCCGATGGTTAAGGTCGTTTACGGTTGTCTACGGTTTCTGCTGCTTCATTCAGCTTTTTCAACATTCAGAGTATTGATTTGTAGACTGGGTGCTTTTCAGAATTTCAGAATAGAATATCATAGTTTTAAGAGATAAATGTTATATGGATACATATAACTGTTGATGTGGAAACATTGCGAGACTCACAATACAGATTTGATGATTCCCGATAATTGGTAAGGCAATTCTTGTTACAAGATGCGGATGAGTACATGATGAGACTTCAATAGATAAATATAGTAATTTGTCGGAGGGATTTAAACCAAGGAGCGACGAGGTTGCTGGTACATTTGCTGGTAATATGGTGGAATATAAAAGGTTCCCTGGTAACAATAAAAAGCACGCATATATTTCAAGGTTATAATAAGGTTGTTTCGAACGAAAAGTCGAAGTTGACTTGCTGGAACTGTGACAAAATTGGCTAATTTGGAAAGAGATTGCAAAGTTATTTTCGGTAATAGTAACGCTAAAGGAATTAGCATAGCTACGCGTTAAACGTTTACTCAGTTTCCGAGAGTTTTTCAGGTGCAATACTATATGCATAAATCTTTCCTTCCGTAGATGAAGTGCGATTGGTTCATCCTCTCGATTGAGGTGTTTCCAGAATCATGATACTTTTGAACGCGGATTGTAATCGTCAAGATACAAATGAGGTTTAAGATGAAATCAAGTGGCAAACTTGAAGAAATGTTTAGTTTCATATGTTATAATCAATATTTTAATTCATTTTAATTGTCCAATGTTGGTAGTCCACAGTTGATAGTCCACATTTAACAGTCCAATAATTTATATATAGCTTAATATATAATATTCAAATTAATTAATACGTATCGTGACCCGTGTACATGTCTCAGACTCGATCACAACTCAAAGTATATATATTATTTGAGAATCAACCTCAACCCTGTATATAGAACTCGATCATTACTGCATATAGAGTGTCTATGGTGATTCCAAATAATATATATAGATGTGTCGATATGATATGTCAAAACTTTGTATACGTGTCCCGATATTTAAAGTGCTTAAAAATAAATAACAGAAATTAAATGACGATAAATAAAGTGCGTAAAGTAAATAACAGAAATTAAATGACGATAAATAAAATTGTGAGAATGTAAATTGCGATAAATAAAATGTAATACGGAATTAACAGTTAGCTAGGATTTCGTTAGCGTGGTTTCTTAACAAATTTTCTCATAGTTAATTCGTTTGTTTCTAACAAATTTTTATTTTGTCAAATGTTTTTTTTTTTTTTTTTTTTCATTTTGCCTCTTGTTGGATTCTGATAAGTCAAAATCTAAATATGAAATTGAATGAAAATGGTTATTTTGTGGTGAACGGATTCGTATATCGGTGGTTGTAAGTAGGATAGTAAATGACTGTTGAATCAGATTCGAAGAATGTACAGTGTAACTTATTAATGTGAAATCTAAATATTCCTCGGGTATTACCAACCCGTTAAAATATTTTCACCATTAACAGTTTGTACAAAAGAATTTTTAATTACAATCTTTATGAATATATATACATATATATTTTCTTCAGATGTAATCTTGGATTTAATGAGTTAATATGATATTAATCTCATTTGATTTACCGTTAAAGCAAGTATATATAATCTCTAAAACATTAGAGATTACATAATCGCTAGGTAGAACTAAGATGAATAATGTAGAACGATTCGTAGAACGATAATTAAGTTCGAGGTACAGAATGAGATGTTGAGGCATGTGATGTTGAAACTTGTGTTGTTGGTGGTACTGGTGCTGTTACTGATGGTACTGTTGGTGTCGATGATGTTGCTGAAGCTGGTAAATTTTGCACCATGCTTTCTAAATTGATTACTCGAGTGCGAAGCTCGTTGACTTCTTCCATCATTCCCGGATAATTGACGGTCAGAATGAGTGGATGAATAAGGTTTAAAATTTTAGATAGAATATAATCGTGGTGAGATATTAGGGAAATGAGGGTGAAAATGGTGTTTCGGACTGGTTCGCCGGTAAGTGCTTCAGGTTCATCGCCAAGAGGTAAATTCAGTTGGTGAAAAAGGATCGCCTTCTTCGTGTCTCCATTGATTAAGTAGACTACGAACTCATCAAATGAATTGGGGATGGATGATTGGTTGATTCATTCTGACGATACTGCTTTCGGAGCTTAGGTGAAACTCCGTATCGAAATAGTTGTCGGAATCCCAGGAATTCGAACTGGTTGAGGGATTCATCTCGTACGATCAGATGAAGGATTTTTGATAAGAAATTGATTATAGAATGTAGATTAGTACCCTGCAATACATAATTTACATACGCATATATAATATTAAAATCCCATAAGTTACGGAGGAATCTACGGAAGCTGTCAGGCAAAGGTAACAATAACAGATACGCTAAGATATGAATTCATCTATACACTGTCTATGCAATAAAGGCAGTAAGACATGTCTAGACTAAGAATGATAAGCAGGTAATTTCCTAAGGATGATAAGCAGATGATTTCCGACTAGAAATGATAAGCAAAACTTTTGACATGCAGACACGGTCGAAGTCCAGACTCACTAAAGCATCTAAACAACTATCAGTTAGACACACTAATGCAAGACCTGGTTCGCTAAGACCACCGCTCTGATACCACATGTCATACCCCGTCCAAATTCTCTTGAACGAATACAATAACATCTGGTACCATTGCGATGAACGGACCTCTATATGCCATGAACGACTCCATGTAATACGAGCAAATGCACAGCGGAAGCTTTCTTTCATACCTGAGAATAAATATGCTTAAAAGTGTCAACCAAAAGGTTGGTGAGTTCATTAGTTTAACATAAATAATCATTTCATAATTTTAATAGACCACAAGATTTCATATTTCCATTTCTCATAAACATACGTCCCGTGCATAGAGACAAAAATATCATTCATATGGATTGAACATCTGGTAACCGACATTCACAATATGTATATAAGAATATCCCCATCATTCCGGGATCCTCCTTCGGACATGATATAAATTTCGAAGTACTAAAGCATCCGGTACTTTGGATGGGGCTTGTTGGGCCCGATAGATCTATCTTTAGAGTTCGCGTCAATTAGGATGTCTGTTCCCTAATTCTTAGATTACCAGACTTTATTCGATTTCGATCATTCAACCATATAATGTAGTTTGAATTACTTGTGTCTATTTCGTAAAACAGTTATAAAAACAGCGCATGTATTCTCAGTCCCAAAAATATATATTGCGAAAGCATTTAAAAAGGGAATAATGAAACTCACGCATATAAGTATTGTAAAATAGTTAATAAAGCATTTGCATGTATTCTCAGCCCAAAAACGTAAAGAGTAAAAAGGGAGCAAATGAACTCACGCATATAAATATTGTAAAACAGTTAATAAAGCATTTGCATGTATTCTCAGCCCAGAAACGTAAAGAGTAAAAAGGGAAAATGAAACTCACCTAATGTATTTTGTAGTAAAAATACATATGACGATATTGAACAAGTATAGGGTTGGCCTCGGATTCACGAACCTATTAATCAATCATGTATATTAATACACGTAATGGTAATCGAACAAATATGTATATTAATAGTGATTTTATTTGTTATTTTATATCATGTGTTTTATTAATAACTTAATTAGATATATTTTTCTTTTTATAGAAAATTAACATTTATTACAAAAGTAGTAATATGGTTAGGTTTATAGAAAATCTACATTTGATATATCAATAGTACTAATAATAATAAGGATAAAAATAATACTAATTATGATAAAAGTTATGGAAATCCTAATAATAATAATAATGATAATTTCAATATTAATGATAAAGATAGTACTAATAATAATAATGATTGTAATGTCAATACTAATAACGTTTAATGATGATACTAATTATAATGATAATAAATTTAATAATAATACTAATACTATCATTTGATAATAATAATAATAGTTATAAGTTAGCATTGAAAATAATAATTTTAGTAACCTTAATAATAATAATAATAATAATAATAATAATAATAATAATAATAATAATAAAAGTAATTATGTATACCCTTAAAACTTTGTCTAAAAAGAATGCTCCAGACGAGACTCGAACCCACGACCTATCGCTCACTGGCAAACACCTCAAACCATCTAGCTGATCACGATTCCTTGATTGTTTCACCAATTCATTTATATTTAATCTGTGTATTTATCGATTTCCCTACAACCCAACTTAAAACTAATCAAATCTCGGCCCAACTTCACAAATAACCATGGCCCAATCCTATAATTTCGGCCCAACACATAATAGATTACTGCCCAACATTAGCTCTTCTTGATAAAAAAAAAAGTAGTGGCCTGGGTTTGAACTAGTGACCTCTCGGTTAACAATCAAGCCAATAACCATTTCACTGCTAGTACTTTTTTTGTTATATCTCTCCACTTAATTATTTTTATAACTCGTTTCCTGTTTTAAATTTCTTATTCTTATTCTTTTTCACTTTGAACCATAATCATCATCTTCATAACATCATCATTTTTCATCATCAACATTTAACGAATCATCACAGGATCGCATCATCATAATCATCATCGTCATCTTTATGCCATCATTTCCTTATCATGACATCATCAATGTTGCTGTAACCTCATCATCTTTTTATCAACATATCATCGTCATTTTCATTTCATCACCATCTCATCTTCAAGCTTATATTCGATCAGTAACAGAAACAAGAAGTGTGGAACAGCAGCTCTCGATTAGTTGGGTGTTCTTGTCGACATAAACTAGAGAGAAAATAAATATATATAAGCGTAGCAACATAGTGATAGAAGGGTGGTGGTGTTTGCGATGGTTAACCATTTTCACGTAGCAACAATACCCTCGATAGTGTTGGGTTTTTGTTGATCGAATTAAACAGAAAACATAAATAAGCAGAAACAGTTTAGCAGCAGCCATTGGGTGATTGTAGGGGCGGTTTTGGTGGTATATGGCGGTTGTGGGTGAAGATAGTGGGAGGCCGAGGGTGGTGCAGTAGGTTGTGGTAGTGATGAGGGTGTCGTGGTGGTGTTGGAGCTCATGGGTGGTGATGGTGCTTACGGTTGATCGAGAGGTGAGAGTTGTGGTGATAGGATGGTTTAATCATACAAGCAAACAAGTAGGTAATTGAATCAATTGATCACCCGTGTTTTGTTTGTTGGAGTAAGAAAAGAAATGAACTAGAAAGTGGTTCAGTTGTGGGGTTTCAATCATAAACAAATTAGACAGAAAGTGTAGCAAATAAAGTGGGTGTTATAATATAATGTATATGTATATATCCATATGCTTTATCATCATATGTATATATATTAGTTAATTTAAGTTTAAGACAAAAGTAGTGATAATGATTAATAATTCAAAAGCATCTTGATTGACACAGTATAGCAGCCGCGGTTTTGGAAGGATATAGTAACATAGTTAATCGAATATCGAATATACTAATAATAATATATTAATATTTCATAATACGTTAGTAATAATTTGGTGTCGATGGTGAAGATTAACAGAATTAGAAAGTTGAAAGAAAGAAGAAGAAAAAAGAAGAAAAAAAATGTGGTGATTGGTTCTTGGTTGATCAAGAGATGATACAGAAACAAGAAGTAGTGGTGGTGGGTTACATAATGACATAAATGTATATATAAATATTTATCTGTAACTAATAATAAATATAATACTAATACTAATTTACTCATGTGATTGAAAAGAGAACATGGGAAAGAAGGGTACAGCAAAGCAGTCTCATTCTACCGACAGTTTTTCCCGAATGACTATATCGTGTCCATTGCTAAACAGTTACAGAATAAAAAGTGTTCCTAAAAAATCCCAAATTTTTAGATTAAATATATTTAATTATTTCATTCATTATCTGTTTGAAACCTGATCAAAAAGATTTAATAATTATTTATTTTCTGTTCCAATTTATATGTACGGAGTACTAATATTTAAACTAAAAAGGATAAAAATATTTTTAACAAATCTAGAATCTTCGGAATCAATTTACACTCCAACTTTTATTTCATTTCTTCATGAACATGTACAATATCTATATTAAAACTAACAAAACATCAACCGAGTGTTACCGACGTTTACCAATTAAGCTCAGAATCATTTATCTTTAATATATGCTCTTTCTATATATATAACCAATCTTAATTAAAAAGTTTAAGTAAATAATTATATTAATTATATCTTTTTAAACACATAAATATGATATTATATATTTACAAGTATTATTATATATAAATATAAATATCTATATATCTATATTTCCCCCATACCTCGCAGGCGCGGGATTGGGTATTGTTGTTGTTGTTGTTGTATCTATATATCTATATTTAATAACATAATAGTTTTTATTACATCGCTTATTATTTTACATATTTATTTCCTACCATTAAACCATATAATATTTCAAATAATATTCCAAATTATTATTTATATATACATTTATTTACAAATAGTTGTTCGTGAATCGTCGGGAATGGTCGAAGGTCAATTGAATATATGAACATTGTTCCAAAATTTTCTAGACTCAATTCTACATACTTTGCTTATCGTATCGAAATCATATAAAGATTAAGTTTAAATTTAGTCGGAAATTTCCGGGTCACTACAAACAAAGTGTCATTTATCGACAGACAAAAGTTAGTGGAGATTCCCGTTTAATTTTCAAAAGCATGCTCTACATTAATTGCCTCGTGTCCCTTGATAAATTAATTATTTAGTTTTCATAATATTAAAAACATTATTTGATATAATAACTTTTATTATTTAAACGAGTTTAAATTTAATAAAACGGACTTTGAAGTATAATTAGTTTTGAAAAACTAAATATTATATTAGTAAATAAATATTTCTAAAATATATAAGTTTATATTTCTAAATGAAAATATATTTATATTTTACAAAGTGATAAAATAAAATATTAAATTAGTCATAAAACGTTTTGGATTTAAAATCATATTATTAAATATACTTTGATAAATAACGAGACATTGATTTATAGAAGCAAATGACCACAACACTCAAATGTAAATGTTATACTTTGGGTAATATAGTCTATCGATGATTAAGTCTAATTATTAATAAAGGTACACGTCGCGCAATGTAAAGTGCAAGTTTTCTAAGCGTACGAAAATGCGTTCGAGAAACCGGAACCGGGACTTAAGTCGAGTGACAATGTATAAGTCATCGGAATTAATTTTACAAGTCAACTATGCACGTGAATATTATATAATATATAAATAATTATATAAATTATTAATTATTAATATATATATTTAAACGGTGTCGGCAGCTACAATAAGTGGGATGTGAGCTGGAAGAGCTTCCCATGCAATCGTATGGGAATTACATTGCCTAGCCATGCTATCGCATGTCAGTGTCGCACCCAAACTATCTATAAAGCTGATCGAATTCTGGTTCGCTGCATCATTCTATCCATCTATCTCTCAAAACTCTCTCTAGATATATAAATTATAATAATAATTATTATTAATATTATTATTATTATTAAACTTATTATTATTACTAGTAGTATTAGTATTATTATTATTTATACATAAAATACTACGACGAGGTTCTGCTCGTATGCTTTCAAATGGGTTTTTCGAAAGGGTTAGAGCTAAGGAAATTATGGGTTATAGCTATGGAGGTTATGAGTATGGATCGGGGGTATAACTCATGAGGTCAAACTAGTATGTATCATCTCCGTTGCGTCTACGTACTTTCCTGCAATATTGAATCTCAATATTGATACGTGAGCACTCATATCTTACCTTTTATATATTAATAATGTATCCCTGACTAGTGCTCGAGTATATATGATTATGCATGCTTGTATATTTAATTTCGTCATTATATAGTGTATGTTGAATCACGAATTTAATACATATAATACTGATGTAAGGTATATTATATGCATGTCGTTGGAAATCTGTCGAAAAATTATTAACTTTTCATTTAGAAGTCTTGTGCTTTCGATGAACGGATTTAAAGATATGGTCAACTGAATTATCGTTAACTCTAATATTATTATTATTATTATTATTATTATTATTATTATTATTATTATTATTATTATTATTATTATTATTATTATTATTATTATTATTATTATTATTATTATTATTATTATTATTATTATTATTATTATATCGATCATCGTTATCGTTATCGTTATTGTTATCGTTATCGTTATCGATATCGTTATCGTCATTATTATTATTATCTAATAATTGATATTATTATTATTACCATTATCGTTATTAATATAGGTATTATCATTAAAATTGTTATTGTTATTATTATTACTATAGTTATTATTAAAAGTTAACATTTTTATTAAAACTACTCCCTCCGTCTCATTCCAATAGTCTACAGACAAAAAACACGCAGTTTTAGGAAATCCCACTAACTTCATTTCTCCACCAATGAAATATCTTCTCTCTCCAGATCCACCAATGAAATATCTTCTTTCCTTTCTATTTATGGAAGTGGACTATCGGAATGGGACAACCCAAAATGGAATACTGCCCTATTGGAATGAGACGGAGGTATTATTAATTTATTATTTTTATCATTATTATTATGATTAAAAGTATCATTAATATTAAAATTATCACTTTTGTTAAAATTATTATTTCAAATTTATCATTTTTATTAAAACTATCATTCTATTAAAAATTATTATTATTATTAAGAATTATCATTTTTATTAAGAATATAGTATTATTAAAAGTATAGAATTTAAAATTATCGTTTAATTTAAAATTATCGTTACTATCAATTTTATTAGTATTATTAATATCATCATTATTATTACCCTTGTTATTTTTATTAAACACTTTTAATAACATTATCTTTATTAATATTATCATCATTATTATTACAAAATAATACAATTTTTACTCATTATTATTATTATCAATAATATTGTATCAAATAAATATGTGATACAAAGATATTTTTATCACACGTAATATAATTACATTAATAATACATACTACTATATTTTTATGATATTAAGTGAACTTTATAAATTATATTACTTAAAATAGATAAAAGTATATTTTTATCATATATATATTTTAATATAAATTTTTATTTATTAATAAATGACTTGTATTATTTTTACTCTAATAAAATATGTTAAATATGTTTAAATATATATAAAATGGCTATTTAAGTTATATAATAAACATGTATAGATTTTGTAAATCATCTTGGGTCAAATTGACTTTTGTTGACTTTTGCATATTGATCTTGAGCATTAGGATTGTGATACACTATGACTAGACCTAAATTGTTAGATAGATATTGACCATTATATAAATATATATCTTGTAACAACCCAACTCGTATTCCATACGATAATTTTTTATTTATTTATAATAATACACATTTATGCGCCAATTAATTATGTAAACCATTCCACGAGTTCCATTTAAACGTACAACGATTTAAATGTTTTCAAAAGGCACGAAGGCCATTAATTAGGTTCAATACAAGTTTGACCCCCTACAATGATAGTTTATAATCCAAACGACACTCGAGCATGGTTTGGGACTAAACTACCCAAAACGTCAGGCCAACTTCAATAGCTATCCCAAAAGCACCCCTTGTCAACATGAACGGGAGACAACTAATCCAACCGTATGCCCTTACCCTTGTCCAAGCCAGAACCTATAAAATGGTAAACAACGAGAGGGTAAGCATTGCTTAGTGAGTGCAACAATTATACATACATATATATATATATATAACCTATCCATTCACAATCACATTACCAAATACCTCATACGAACTTGTAACTCAAAAAGCATGTCAACATAAACGTAACAACAACAAGTCGTACATATTCACGCCACTTCATTAGCATATACTCATCTCAACATATATATATATATACATACATATATATATATATATATATATATATATATATATATATATATATATATATATATATATATATATATATATATATATATATATATATATATATATATATATATAATATGCTAAACAAATCAACAATCTCAATATGGTTAACCAATAGCGCTATGGTGCTACCGGCTCGTGGTTCACACCATACGCATTTGAGTCATACTCGTTTATAGTGCTACCGGCTCGTGGTTCACACTCGATGCTACCGGCTCATGGTTCACATTTTAGTTTATAGTGCTACCGGCTCGTGGTTCACACTCGATGCTACCGGCTCGTGGTTCACATCTTAGTTTATAGTGCTACCGGCTCGTGGTTCACATCTTAGTTTATAGTGCTACCGGCTCGTGGTTCACACTTGATGCTACCGGCTCATGGTTCACATCCCATCCCACACATGTTACGGCACTACCGGCACGTGGTTCATACCATAACATTCACAAATAAACACGCCATATACATGAACGCATAATTATTCCACTCACCTTATCACAAGGATGATGATTTAGCACTTCCGAGCTTCAACGCAATGTACCTAAATCATTAAGTGCACATTCAATTTCACAACTAGTGGAATTAACCACAATACACCCACTTGAGCATTTAATGACCCAATTTGCATTAAATGACTCAACTACACACAACCGCTCATAAATGGCCAAGACTCGACTTTGATCACTAAGACTTGTGAATTAAGGTCTATTAACTTCAATTAACACAAAACTTAGGGTAATCCATATCCATCTCATCCCATTAGGTCAACTAGTACATTTTGACCCATTTTATCTCCCTTAAACTCACAATCAAGTCAAACTTACCCATTAACACTCATTTCATAAATCTTAAAGTGCATTGGTGACTAATAACACCAAATTGACACTTACAACCTCAAATCACAAGGCTAAAACCCTAAATAGTGGCTATTAGGGTTTTATTACAACAACGTAACCCAAACTCACCCATTTTACCCTCAAATGGGTCATACAAATCTCTAGTAACCCAAACCCTAGCCATTAACCAATTAAAACTTAAAACATAAAGTTAGAACTTACCAAGACTATCTTCTTGTAGCTAGTAACAAGGAGAACAACTTTAAATCTCGCTCCTAGGTTTGATTCACAATTCTCCAACTCCAAATCTCAAGATTAAACTAAGTGGGTTTTGTGTTTTGGGAGAGAAATTGGAAAGAAAATAGAAAAGGAAATGAAATAAATGAACTAGTGGTGGAGGTTTAATGCTCCCATCAGATCCACATGTTAAATTACCAATTTGCCCCTTAAAGTCATTTAATTTGAGTTAAAACCGGAATCAGAACTGCAGACATGCCGCGGCGTGGCCCATTTGTCGCGGCGCGACCTATCAAAGGAAAAATGACCCTTTTTAACATGACTTCTGGTCCATAATTGCTCTATATGCCGCGGCGCGAACCCAATGGTCGAGGCGCGGCCTAAGGCTGTAACTGGACAGCTCGACCAATTTAAACAACTTTCGAGTTTATTTAATTTGTTCAATCCAAACTAGCTCCCTATATTCACCTAGCCTTCAACAATAGTCTCACAAGACTTAACGCTAACCAAACCCATGTTTAAACTTATACATGCACACATTATCAAGTATACATATATGTATATATATATATATATATATATATATATATATATATATATATATATATATATATATATATATATATATATATATATATATATATATATATATCTACACATATATTCATACATTTACGCATAAGCTAACGAGTTATAGACGTTCAAGAGATTAAGCAAGTACCTCTCGATACGTACGGGAAAACGGAATGTTACAACTCTCCCCTACTTGAATCGGAGCGTGTCCTCGCTATCCAAGCCGTATGACAAGAAGGAAGATAAACCAACACAAATTCTTCGGGCTCCCAAGTAAACTCGGAACCCTTAGTACGACGCCATTGAACTTTAAAAGTCCTAACCTCTTTATGTCTCAACCTCTTAACTTTCTCATCAAGTATGGCAATCGGTTCTTTAATATATTCTAACTTATTATTTAGCTCGATCTCGTCTAATGGCACCCACGATGAATTATCCGCAAGACACTTACGGAGACGGGAAACATGAAATGTATTATGGATCCCCGCAAGCTCTTCGGGTAATTCCAAACGATACGCGACTTCACCAACACGAGCTAAAACCTTAAATGGTCCAATAAACCGAGGAGCTAATTTTCCTCATTTCCGGAATCGAATAATACCTTTCCATGGTGAAACCTTAAGCATCACCATGTCACCTTCTTGAAATTCGATCGTTCATCTGCGTTTGTCGGCATACGACTTTTGCCTATCTTGAGCCTTTTTCAAATGCTCTCGAATGACATCAATCTTGCTATTAGTCTCTAAAACCAAATCAGTACTCCCGATTTCCTTTTGTCCCACTTCACCCCAACAAATCGGGGTTCGACATCTACGCCCATAAAGCATCTCATATGGCGGCATCCCGATACTAGTATGATAACTATTATTGTACGAGAATTCCACCAAAGGCAAATGCTCATCCCAACTACCACCGAAATCAATAATGCACGCACGTAACATATCTTCCAAAGTTTGATTCGTACGTTCGGTTTGACCGTCCGTTTGAGGATGATATACCGTGCTCAACTTCAATTGCGTACCCATATCTTCATGAAACTTTCCCCAAAACCGAGATGTAAAACGAGTATCTCGATCCAAAATAATAGAAATAGGAACACCGTGTCGAGAGATGACTTCCTTGATAAACAACTTAGCCAAGGTCTCCGACGATATCGCTTCCTTAATGGGAAGAAACAAAGCACTCTTCGTCAGTCGATCAACTATAACCCAAATCGAATCAAACTGGGTTCTCGCCGTTTTAGATAACTTTGTGATGAAATCCATGGTAATGTGCTCCCATTTCCATTTTGGGATTTCTAACGGTTGTAACTTACCATACGGCTTTTGGTGCTCGGCCTTAACTTGCAAACACGTGACGCATTGCTCAATGTACTTTACAACATCACGTTTCATGCCCGACCACCAATAATCTTTCCTTAAATCAAGATACATTTTCGTTGCGCCCAGATGAATGGAATACTTTGACTTATGTGCTTCATCAAGTAGCACTTGTCGATAATCTCCCATCTTAGGCACCCACACTCTTCCTTGAAAAGACAACAAACCCCGCGAGCCCATAGTAATGAACTCCGATTGTCCCACAATTCGCTCCGCATGCTTGTTGTGAACGTAAGCCTCTATTTGAATCACGCCGAGTCTTTCAAGAAAATCGTTAGTAATAATCATACGTAACAATCCCAATCGTAACGCCGGGTGATGACTCTTTCGACTTAACGCATCCGCGACCACATTCTCCTTGCCTGGATGATAAAGTATCTCACAATCATAGTCTTTTACCACATCCATCCACCTACGTTGACGATAATTCAAATCTCATTAATTAAAGAGATGTTTCAAACTCTTATGATCCGAATAAATCGTACACTTGACACCATACAAGTAATGGCGCCAAATTTTCAACGCATGCACAACCGTCGCCAACTCAAGATCATGAGTCGGATATCTCGTCTCGTGCTCCTTTAATTGTCAAGAGGGATAAGCTATGACTTTACCTCCTTGCATTAGAACACACCCGAGTCCATTTAATGAAGCATCACAATAAACCGTCATGTCTTCCACCCCTTCCGGCAAAACCAACACCGGAGCTTGACATAACTTCTCTTTCAACAATTGAAAAGCAATTTCTTGCTCGTTCTCCCAAACAAACCTCACGTTCTTCCTCGTCAATTTCGTCAATGAAGAAGCGATCTTAGAAAAGTCTTGGATAAACCGACGATAATAACCGGCCAATCCGAGAAAACTTCGGACCTCCGTAGGCGTAGTCGGTTGTCTCCAACTCTTCACCGTCTCTATCTTCCCCGGATCTACTTGAATGCCGTCTTTGTTCACAATGTGGCCAAGAAATTGATCTTCCCTTAGCCAAAATTCACATTTGGATAACTTAGCATACAACTTCTCCTTTCGTAACGCCTTCATAACCTCGCGCAAGTGGCGTTCATGTTCGTTCATACTCTTCGAGTAGACTAGTATGTCGTCAATGAACACAATCACCGACTTGTCCAACATAGGTTGGCATACTCGGTTCATAAGAACCATGAATGCCGCCGGTGCATTCGTAAGACCAAATGCATAACTACAAACTCGAAATGCCCATAACGCGTTCGAAAATCCGTTTTCTCAATATCTTCCTCACGGACCCGCATTTGGTGATAGCCGGACCGTAAGTCGATCTTAGAGAAATACGTCGCACCTTGAAGTTGGTCAAACAAATCGTCAATCCGAGGCAATGGATAACGATTCTTGATCGTCACTTTATTCAACTCCCGGTAATCGATGCACATCCGCATGCTACCATCCTTCTTCTTCACAAATAAAACCGGAGCGCCCCATGGCGAAGCACTCGGTTGAATAAAATCCTTCTCGAGCAACTCTTGGGTTTGATTTAACAACTCTTGCATTTTCGTCGGTGCTAAACGATAAAGAGTTTTAGCAATAGGAGTAGCTCCCGGAACCAACTCAATGCGAAATTCAACTTGTCTTTCCGCCGGAACACCCGGTAACTCATCGTCTTCGAATTCACTAACCACCGGAATTTCACGAATAGGTGGTGGCTCATCACAAGCATCCACAACATGGGCAAGAAAAGCCAGGCCTCTACTAACAAGAAAATAACGTACCCGTGCAAAAGAACATATCGGCACAAGTCTTCTTCGTTTATCGCCGTGAATAATTAACTCTCCCCCACTAGGGGTCTTCACATGAATAAACTTCTCATGGCATGCAATATGGGCTCTATTGTGATCGAGCCAATCCATGCCCACAAAAATATCAAAGTCGCCCAAGGTCATAGGGATAAAATCAATTTTAAAGTTTTCGGCACCAAAAACAACGTCACAATTCTTACACACATCAACCACTAGCACCGTCTTGCCGTCTGCTATTTCGACTTCTACCGGACGACTTAACTTAGCTAACGGACTATCAAGTTTAGGCATAAATTTTGGAGACACAAACGACAAGTTTGTACCGCTATGAAATAAAATCCTTGCCGGATTAGAATTAACCATGAAAGTACCTGAGACTACTTCGTTTGATTGTTTGGCTTCGTCATTGGTCATCAAGTAGTTGCGACCCCTAGCCGTACCCGCCGCTTTCTCTAATCGCTTAACGTTATCATTATTCAAATCGGGGCATTCCTGCCTCTTGTGCCCCTCTTTACCACAATTAAAGCAAGTGACTTTGGTCAACGCCTTGGTGCAATCACGGGCCATGTGTCCTCTTTGATTACAATTATAACACGTGGGCCCGAAACCCCCGGAATCACCCTTCTTCACACTATTAACGCTTTCAAAGCCTTTCTTGTTCTTTTTATTTAAAAAATTCGAATGACTCGAACTTTCAAACTTTCTCTTTGAAAAAGTGAAATCACTCTTCCTTGGAACCTCCGGCTCAAAACCCCGAGCCACCTCGAATAGCTCTTCAAAAGTCTTAGCCATTCCCCGGCTAATCTTACCCTTTAACTCGTCGTTCAAGGTACGGTAGAAATCTTCCATTAGCTTGTGATCGTCACCAACATATTCCGGGCAAAAACGAGTCTTTGCCAAAAAGGTAGACTTGAGAGTAACCAAGTCCATTGAACCTTGTTGCAAATGATGCAACTCGTCCCGGATTCTATCAAGGTCGGAAGAAGTTCGGTATTCTTGGAAGAATTCCTTCTTAAACTCCTCCCATGTCAAGCTCATGCATTGCTCTTCACCATATAAATTGATTTTATCGTCCCACCACAATTTTCCTTCTTCACGTAACATGCTAGACCCATATCTCGTCTTCTTCTCGGGAGGACATTCCGCGGTATAGAATGCTCCCTCGATATCGGAAATCCAACAAGTGCTTTTCAACGGATCACTCACCCCATTAAACATCGGAGGTTGAGTATCCTTGAAATTTTTATAGTGGAAGTCCCGCCTTCCTTCACCTCCTTCACCGCGAGGATAAATGTTTCTAGCATCAAGGGCATCTTCGATAGTGCCCTTCATTCGTTCATTTATCAAATCGGTCACTTGCCCATCGACCGAATCTTGGAAGACCTTTCGGACATCCGTAAGAAAATCCGCTTTTAACTTTTTAAAGACGGCCTCAACCTTAGCCGAAAACTCGGCGTCCTCGCTCGTACTTCCGTTATCATGATCGGGACCGTTTCTCGTCTTCATTCTATAAAACGGAATAGGTTAAACCATGTAACGAAAAGACATAACACGTAAGTATATACAAGTACACCACACTACTCCATCCTGCTCGACAATCGTCATACATTACTCGTTTGAGACGATTTGCACCCGTAACAATGGTAGCTAATCATTGTTACGTGAGCACGTCGCATTAACTCGCTAGTACAACGTCCGTCTTGCTTGATGATTGCTAAACACAATACAAAAACAATTAGCACAAGGTTAGTTCACATAAACCCAAGCACTAACAATTCCCGATTAGACCCAAAGTCCTACAAGTCCCGCATAAAGCGCACACACAATAAAGTCTAAGTCTAGGCACCTATCTCAAGTCGCCTAAATCCCTTAGACCATGCTCTGATACCACTTGTAACAACCCAACCCGTATTCCATACGATAAATTTTTTTTTTTTTAATAATACACATTTATGCGCCAATTAAATATGTAAACCATTCCACGAGTTCTATTTAAACGTACAACGATTTAAATGTTTACAAAAGGCACGAAGGCCATTAATTAGGTTCAATACAAGTTTGACCCCCTACAATGATAGTTTATAATTCAAACGACACTCGAGCATGGTTTGGGACTAAACTACTCAAAACGTCAGGCCAACTTCAATAGCTATCCCAAAAGCACCCCTTGTCAACATGAATGGGAGACAACTAATCCAACCGTATGCCCTTACCCTTGTCCAAGCCGGAACCTATAAAATGGTAAACAACGAGAGGGTAAGCATTGCTTAGTGAGTGCAACAATTATACATACATATATATAACCTATCCATTCACAATCACATTACCAAATACCTCATACGAACTTGTAACTCAAAAAGCATGTCAACATAAACGTAACACCAACAAGTCGTACATATTCACGCCACTTCATTAGCATATACTCATCTCAACATATATATATATATATATATATATATATATATATATATATATATATATATATATATATATATATATATATATATAGATAATATGCTAAACAAATCAACAATCTCAATATGGTTAACCAATAGTGCTATGGTGCTACCGGCTCGTGGTTCACACCATACGCATTTGAGTCATACTCGTTTATAGTGCTACTGGCTCGTGGTTCACACTCGATGCTACCGGCTCATGGTTCACATCTTAGTTTATAGTGCTACCGGCTCGTGGTTCACACTCGATGCTACCGGCTCGTGGTTCACATCTTAGTTTATAGTGCTACCGGCTCGTGGTTCACATTTTAGTTTATAGTGCTACCGGCTCGTGGTTCACACTTGATGCTACCGGCTCATGGTTCACATCCCATCCCACACATGTTATGGCAGTACCGGCACGTGGTTCATACCATAACATTCACAAATAAACACGCCATATACATGAACGCATAATTATTCCACTCACCTTATCACAAGGATGATGATTTAGCACTTCCGAGCTTCAACGCAATGTACCTAAATCATTAAGTGCACATTCAATTTCACAACTAGTGGAATTAACCACAATACACCCACTTGAGCATTTAATGACCCAATTTGCATTAAATGACTCAACTACACACAACCGCTCATAAATGGCCAAGACTCGACTTTGATCACTAAGACTAGTGAATTAAGGTCTATTAACTTCAATTAACACAAAACTTAGGGTAATCCATATCCATCTCATCCCATTAGGTCAACTAGTACATTTTGACCCATTTTACCTCCCTTAAACTCACAATCAAGTCAAACTTACCCATTAACACTCTTTTCATAAATCTTAAAGTGCATTGGTGACTAATAACACCAAATTGACACTTACAACCTCAAATCACAAGGCTAAAACCCTAAATAGTGGCTATTAGGGTTTTATTACAACAACGTAACCCAAACTCACCCATTTTACCCTCAAATAGGTCATACAAATCTCTAGTAACCCAAACCCTAGCCATTAACCAATTAAAACTTAAAACATAAAGTTAGAACTTACCAAGACTATCTTCTTGTAGCTAGTAACAAGGAGAACAACTTTAAATCTCGCTCCTAGGTTTGATTCACAATTATCCAACTCCAAATCTCAAGATTAAACTAAGTGGGTTTTGTGTTTTGGGAGAGAAATTGGAAAGAAAATAGAAAAGGAAATGAAATAAATGAACTAGTGGTGGAGGTTTAATGCTCCCATCATATCCACATGTTAAATTACCAATTTGCCCCTTAAAGTCATTTAATTTGAGTTAAAACCGGAATCAGAACTGCAGACATGCCGCGGCGCGGCCCATTTGTCGCGGCACGACCTATCAAAGGAAAAATGACCCTTTTTAACAGGACTTCTGGTCCAGAATTGCTTTATATACCGCGGCGCGGACCCAATGGTCGCAGCGCGGCCTAAGGCTGTAACTGGACAGCTCGACCAATTTAAACAACTTTCGAGTTTATTTAATTTGTTCAATCCAAACTCGCTCCCTATATTCACCTAGCCTTCAGCAATAGTCTCACAAGACTTAACGCTAACCAAACCCATGTTTAAACTTATACATGCACACATTATCAAGTATACATATATGTATATATATATATATATATATATATATATATATATATATATATATATATATATATATATATATATATATATATATATATATATATATATATATATATATTATATCTACACATATATTCATACATTTACGCATAAGCTAACGAGTTATAGATGTTCAAGAGATTAAGCAAGTACCTTTCGATACGTACGGGAAAACGGAATGTTACATATATACTTAATATAGGTTCGTGAATCCGAGGCCAACCCTACACTTGTTCAGTGCCGTCGTTTGCATTATTGCTACAAAATACAGTATAGTGAGTTTCATTTGCTCCCTTTTTAAATGCTTTTGCGATATATATTTTTGGGACTGAGAATACATGTGCTGTTTTATAAATGTTTTACGAAATAGATACAAGTAATCGAAACTACATTCTATGGTTGGATTATCGAAATCGAATATTCCCCTCTTTAGTCTGGTAATCTAAGAATTAGGGAACAAACACCATAATTGACGCGAATTCTAAAGATAGATCTATCGGGCCCAACAAGCCCCATCCAAAGTACCGGATGCTTTAGTACTTCGAATTTATCATGTCTGAAGGGAGTCCCGGAATGATGGGGATATTCTATATGCATCTTGTTAAGGTCGGTTACCAGGTGTTCAATCCATATGAATGATTCTTATCTGTACGCAGTGCGAAATGCCTGATATGAGATGATGTTTATGAGAAATGGAAATGAAAATCTTGTGGTCTATTAAATTAATGGAAATGATTGTTTATGATAAACTAATGAACTCACCAACCTTTTGGTTGACACTTGAAAGCATGTTTATTCTCAGGTATTAAAGAAATCTTCCGTTGTGCATTTGATCATTTTAAAGATATTACTTGGAGTCATTCATGACATATTTCAAAAGACATTGCATTCAAGTCGTTGAGTTCAATAAACATTATTATTAAGAAAATGACAGATTAGGTCATTTATAGTTGGATATTATGAAATGGTATGCATGCCTGTCAACTTTCGATGTAATGAAAGTTTGTCTTTTAAAAACGAATGCAATGTTTGTAAAATGTATCATATAGAGGTTAAATACCTCGTAATGTAACCATATGTTATAGTATTCATCCTTATGGATTAGGACGGGTCGTCTCACAATCAGAGAGGCGCATGAGCACATGCGCCCTGAAGAAGACACTACCAGGTACTCAGGCTACCGAGGTCCAGGAAATGGTCGGCGCGACTATTACGATTCACCAAGGGGTGGACATCAGTCAGGCGGTTTCGGAAGAAACCAGCATGACTCCAGCCCATACCGCCACCATGGTAATGGTCATCACAGCGATAGAAAGCACCAGCGAAACCATCAAGGGAACAGCAATAACAACCAGCAACATCATAGGAATAGGGATAATGACATAAGGGAAAACAAGCAGACCTTAATCAGAAGCCTCACCAAGAGTCTGAAGGAGATATATGTAACATGATATTATGATAAGTAAGTATCTCACTAGGTATATTAACAATGAGTGATATACATAAAAATGAGTTTATTGAATTAAGAAACTCGAAACGATATATATAACGATTATCGTTATAACAACGTCTTACTAAATAGATATGAATCATATTAAGATATTGATACACTATGTTAAACATGATAAATGATAAGTAAACATATCATTAAGTGTATTAACAATGAACTACATATGTAAAAACAAGACTACTAACTTAAGGATTTCGAAACGAGACATATATGTAACGATTATCGTTGTAACGACATTTAAATGTATATATATCATATTAGGATATATTAATACATCATAATATCATGATAATGTAATAATTTAACATCTCATTAGATATAATAAACAAGGTGTTAACAACATTTAACAAGATCGTTAACTTAAAGGTTTCAAAACAACACTTACATGTAACGACTAACGATGACTTAACGACTCAGTTAAAATGTATATACATGTAGTGTTCTAATATGTATTCATACACTTTTGAAAGACTTCAAAACACTTATCAAAGTACTTCTACTTAACAAAAATGCTTACAATTACATCCTCGTTCATTTTCATCAACAATTCTACTCGTATGCACCCGTATTCGTACTCGTACAATACCCATCTTCTAAATGTATTTACTATTGGTATATACACTTCAATGATCAGTTCTTAGCAGCCCTTGTGAGTCACCTAACCATGTGGGAACCATCATTTAACATCTAGCATGAAATATCTCACAAAATTACAAACTAATGGAGCCTATATGAAGACTACACATTCACGTGAACATCATAGCTCACAAACACTTTCACTTTGCAATTTTCTTGAATCAAATTACTCTCTATCAAGTGTTCTTCCATTGTTCTAAGTGTTCTTCATCATATTTAACAAAATCTAGCTCAATCTAGTTCATAAATTCATACATAAACCAAGTTATAAAACAACTACTCAAGAACACACCAGCAACACTTCCAAGTTTGCTAGCTTACTTCCAATCTTGCAAATCCACTTTGAGTGATCATCCAACCTCAAGAAATCTTTCTTATTTACAGTAAGATATCTTTTTAATACAAGGTAATACTCATATTCAAACTTTGATTCAATTTCTATAACTATAACAATCTTATTTCGAGTGGAAATCTTACTTGAACTTATTTTCGTGTCATGATTCTACTTCAAGAACTTTCAAGTCATCCAAGGATCCTTTGAAGCTAGATATATTTTGCTCATTTCCATTAGGTTTATCCACAAAACTTGAGGTAGTAATGATGTTCATAACACCATTCGAATCATATATATAAAACTATCTTATTCAAAGGTTTAAACTTGTAATCACTAGAACATAGTTTAGTTAATTCTAAACTTGTTCGCAAACAAAAGTTAATCCTTCTAACTTGACTTTTAAAATCAACTAGACATATGTTCTATATCTTTATTATATGCTAACTTAATGATTTAAAACCTAAAAACACGAAAAACACCGTAAAATCGGACTTACGCCGTCGTAGTAACACTGTGGTCTATTTTGGGTTAGTTAATTAAAAACTATGATAAACTTTGATTTAAAAGCTATTCTTCTGGGAAAATGATTTTTCTTATGAACATGAAACTATATCCTAAAATCATGGTTAAACTCAAAGTGGAAGTATGTTTTCCAAAATGGTCATCTAGACGTCGTTCTTTCGACTGAAATGACTACCTTTACAAAAATGACTTGTAACCTGTATTTCTGACTCTAAACTTATACTTTTTCTGTTTAGATTCATAAACTTAAGTTCAATATGAAACCATAGCAACTTGAATCACTCAAAACGGATTTAAAACGAAGAAGTTATGGGTAAAACAAGATTGGATAATTTTGCTTGTTGTAGCTACGTGAAAATTGGTAACAAATCTATATTAATCATATCCTAGCTGACTTATATTTTATTATACATGTATTCTAACATATTATGAAATCTTGGGATACCAGAGACATGAATACAATGTTTTGACATATCATATCGACCCATCTATATATATATATATATTTCGGAACAACCATAGACACTCTATATGCAGTAATGTTTGAGTTAGCTATACAGGGTTGAGGTTGATTTCAAAATAATATATATACTTTGAGTTGTGATCGAGTCTGAGACTTGTAGACACTGGGTCGTGGATTGATTTGAGATAATATGTATTGCTTTATTTCTGTACTTCTAACTGTGGACAACTAGTTGTAAGTTACTAACGAGGACTGCTGACTTAACAAACTCAAATCATTAAAACGTAATAAAAATATTGTAAATATATTTTGAACATACTTTGATATATATGTACATATTTATTATAGGTTCGTGAATCGATCAGTGGCCAAATTTTATTTCCCGACGAAGTAAAAATCTGTGAAAGTGAGTTATAGTCCCATTTTTAAAATCTAATATTTTTGGGATGAGAATACATGCAGTTTTATAAATGTTTTACGAAATAGACACAAGTAAATGAAACTACATTATATGGGTGAATGATCGAAGTCGAATATGCCCCTTTTTGCTTAGTAGCCTAAGAATTAGTAAACCGATCTACTAATTGACGCGAATCCTAGAGATATATCTATTGGGCCTAACAAACCTTATCCAAAGTACCAGATGCTTTAGTACTTCGAATTTGTTTTATCATGTCCGATGGATGTCCCGGAATGATAGGGGATATTCTTATATGCATCTTGTTAATGTCGGTTACCAGGTGTTCACCATATAAATGATTTTTATCTCTATGTATGGGATGTATATTGAAATATGAAATCTTGTGGTCTATTATTACGATTTAATATATATAGGTTAAACCTATGACTCACCAAAATTTTTGTTGACGTTTAAAGCATGTTTATTCTCAGGTGATTATTAAGAGCTTCCGCTGTTGCATGCTAAAATATGGACAAGATTTGGTGTCAACATGCTTGTATAATATTGTTTAAAACTGCATTCGAGATTTACTTTGCTGTAACATATTAATATTGTAAACCAATATGTATTGGTAGTGTGTAAGTGTGATATTTTTAGATTATCATTTCTTGATAATCTAGGTGGTGTCCTTTTAACATTATCGATAAAATAAAGGTTATGGTTTGTTTTAAAAATGAATGCAGTCTTTGAAAAACGTCTCATATAGAGGTCAAAACCTCGCAAAGAGATCAATTAATATGAAACGTTTATAATCGATATGAACGGGACATTTCAGTTGGTATCCGAGCGTTGGTCTTAGAGAACCAGAAATTTACATTAGTGTATCCTATTGTGTTTGTTAAGATACATTAGTGAGTCTGGACTTCGACCGTGTTTTTTCTTTAAAAACGATTACTTAACACTTTTGTTGGAAACTATATATTATTAACAAGAAAATATTATGTGATATATTAATCTCTTAACATGTTTGATATTGTGTGATAGATGTCTACCTCTAGTACAAATCCCATCGACTAACCTAATAATAATGAAGAGTCGAATATATTTTGGGAAGATTCACAAATTTCCTAGGAAGAACCGAAAGAGGAGGAATCGGAAGAATAGGAACCGGAAGAAGAAGAGGTTCCGGAGGAATAAATATTAATAACTACAGAAAAACGGTTAAATAAAAGAAAATCCTCAACCAATGGACCAAAGTTAAAAATGGTCAATGGTGTTTCCACCAAGGAAGCAAAATATTGGGAAAATTACCAGTTTTCTGATGAATCGGATCTCGATGAGGATTCCGATGATGTTATAGAAATTACCTCGACCCAATTTGAAAAAGAGAAAGAAAACAATAAGAGAAAAGGCATTAAAATAGAAAAATCTGATTTCAACCCCGATGAACTTTATATGTATCGTAAACACCCGTACTTCTTAAATTTTAACAATAACACGGGAACCTCTAAGCTACCAGGTTTTTCTAAACCATTTGTGAAAACGACAGCTCGTATTAGGGGAGCACCATATATCCCTAGGAAATTAGCAAAAAGAACCAAGTCCGAAGAAGAAACGAGTGAGTCGGATTAAAGAGTTGTAATCATGTTGTGTAATATATGTAATATAGTGTGCTTGTGCTTTTATGTTAAATGTAAAAATTGCTTGTATTGTTTGTTAAGTATTTTTTATGAATCTAACCCTCGTCTATTTTTACAGTATAAAAACACAAAATGGATGTTAAGGATAGACAACCAAAAATTTTAGAAGACCTACCTGGGGACATGATTGATGAAATCTTGTCTAGAGTCGGTCAGAATTTGTCGGCACAATTGTTTACGTCAAAATTAGTTTGTATAACATTTGAAGAACGTTCCAGGCATGCCTTAGTTTATAAAAGGTTTTATTTTGAAAGATGGGGTATATCACACTGGGGAGACCTTAAGTTACGCCGTGTTTTCTTTAAGGCATTAAATGCAGGAAACCCAGAAGCAATTTTACGCTACGGGTGAGAACCTATTTTGACTCTACCTATCCCAACATAGGACTTCATGCTTTAGAAAGAGCTTCTAACATGCAACATAAAGAAGCATGTTATGCTTACGGGTTAGTGATGTTCGCTTCTCACCAAAGTGAGAAAAAGAACATCGGATTACAACTATTAAATGAAACATTCTCGTAAGTGACGGACTCAGTATTTGGGTGAGAAACAAGGTTTTTAGATTGTTACGAGGCTGTTGGTGTAACGACCCTGGATTTTCCAACTATATTATTAATATTTATTATTAATACTTGCGCTTTATTAAATGTATTTTTATACATTTTACTTGTTACCGTATGTGACTTTTCATGGCCCGACTCGTCTTTGTGACACACGTACTTTTCACGAATAATATTTTGAATATTATTTACATTCATGATTAATTATTATTAATCATTTTTAATTAACTAATGTTAGTAGTTAATTACTTGGACTTTTACTAATTTGTTGCTTACTTACTTGGGCCCTTATTATTTTTGGACTTGGAAGCCCACCCTACTTTTCTTAATGGACTATTAGGAGCCCACTTTTATGCTAGTAATTTATTAAGACTAAACTAGATTAATTAAGCTAAGTTGGAGACAAAAATGTTTCAAGCATGCATGACCTCTTTCCCATACATTTAACTTTAATCCATTTTAAGCTTACACCATCTCCAAATACTTGAAAGTGAACAAGTTGACTACCCCTTTAAGCCTCTCAAAACCGTAGGCCTTTATACATGGGGAGGGAGTTCATTTCTTCTTTTTTTGATACTTATATTGCTAGTTACTACTTCATTTACACACACATACATACACTACTTTATTTTTCTCTCAACTTTCTCTCTAAAATTGTAAGTAACATGTTTATTTTCTTTCTTCTTTTTCCTTTAAAAATCATCAAGTTCATCATCATTTACTTGTTACTAGTTGTTGCTTGTTGTTAAAAGATTAAACTTGTTAGTTTATATCTTCATGTAATCTTGTTACTTCCATCTTTGTTTGATGAAGAACCAAGAACAAGGATCTAAGTTTGTATAACTTATGGTTCTACACTTAAAATGTTCTAAAGATCTAAAGCTCATAAGCTTTAAGATCTTACTTGTGTTCATGTTTTGTAACTTAAGGTTTATTTTCTTAAAGATCTAAGCTTTGGCTTGAATCTTCTTAGGTATGAACAAACATGAACTTGTTACTTGTAGATCTAGTTTATTTCTTTCTTTTGTATATATTACAATTCGTGATTTTAAGTATTGTTGGTCAAGTATTACTTGTTAAACTTGATCTCATTATTCTTGAAACTTTGTAAGTTCAAGAACATGGAAGTTTAACTTTCTAGTTATAACTTCATTAACTTATGTTGGATCTAAGTTTCTATAGCTTATGGTCTTCCAATTTTGTTGTAAACAAGAGCTTATAAGCTTATATACATTTTACAAGATTAAAATCTAAGTTTTATAACTTATGGTTTTATTAAAGTAAAGATCCAAGTATTATAACTTAAGATCTAACTTAAGAACACTAGATCTAGACTTTCTAGTCTAGGATCTTTAAGATCTAACTAAGATCTAATTCTACAACTTAAGATCTTGTTTATTATTTTACTTTCAAGTTTATAGCTTAATATTACTATTAGAACTCATGTATGTGTCGGATCTAAGATCTTGATGTAACTTTGGTTCATCAAACTACTTACAACCCTTAAATGAGTTATGCTACATATCTTAGACTTAAACTAGTGTTATGATGGTTAAAACTTGGTTAAGATGATGCAAACACATCAACGAGTTGTACACTTGAAGCTATACGCATCAAGGATGAGAACCGTGATGAGCATCATGCACCAAGAACCCACCAGAGCACCTTACCTACTGTTTTTCGGGTCTGATCAGTAACCTGGGCTACTGGAAAAGTTGATTTACAGCTACTTCGGTTCTATTAGATGATTTTCCGTTTAGACCTCGTCTTAATCCGAGTTACGGTTTAGGATTTATGGCCATCCGAAAGTCACTACACCCTTTTAACGTTGTGCTGAAATTTCTGACCTACTCGCACTTAAACCATCGTCACGGTCAAATGAAGATGAGTTTGGTTCTAGAAATTGGTCAACCTCTAGGGGACTCATATACGGAGCCATGGCCACTGGTATCACCTCATTTCAGTTTGTATAGAGGTCGTGGTGACTGAACGAATTCAGCCTTTATTTCAAACTCTATTCTTGATTGAAACTTACTTTACACTTTTTGATTAATGATGAATGATGATGATACATAAGACCTAATTTACATACTTTTAAACCTTTGGGAATGATTTACTGATTTAGTAACTTTTGACTTAGGTTGAGGACCTTTCGGACCAACTACTTGCAAACTTATCTCGTATCAACTTTACTACTTTTCACTGTGAGTTATAGCATCCCTTTTTTACATTAAATATTTTGGGAACTGAGAATGCATGCGCATTTTACGTTTTACATACTAGGCACGAGTACTTAAACTTTATATATGTGTGGGTTATACAACAGCATAAACTTTCCCCTTAGCTCGGTAATGTTTAGTCATTGGTCTTTGAACCGGTGAACGCGAATCTTAGATATGGATCCATAGGATTTGACATCCCCACTCGGGCTAGTAGCGCTAGCATTTAACGGGTGTTTAATACTTCGTAAACTTACGCACTAACCAAGTGTACTTTTAGGGGGTGTTATTTACGTTAAGTTAGTTACCAAGTGCCCACGGTTGAACATATACTTTATAATACTGATTTGAATTACTGATTTAAACTGCTGGTTGAAGCACTGAAATCTCATGGCCTACCTTACATTACTGATTATAAACAAACTATAGCTCACCAACATTCGTGTTGACTTTTTAAGCATGTATTTCTCAGGTTCTTAGATGTTGTTGCTTCCGCTGTTAGACTTGCTGTTACAGACTTGCTGTGTTAGACTTCTGCTGCATTACATAGAGATGTCTCAATCATGGAACTTTTATTTTGCATTCGTAACTTACGTTATTTTCAAATAATGGTTTTGTAACGAACTTTGGGTCACATACTTATGTTAATGCTTCAATTCATAGGAAGCACGTGATCTTTTGTAAAACGCTATCTTTTTATGAATGCAAAACTGGTTTTCAAACAGCATATAGTGTTTGACCTTGTAATGATCCTGTTGTTGATGATCCGTACACGTTAATTTTGTACGGGGAATCACAGTTGGGCATTACATAACCCTCATCCTTTTAACGACATTACAACATGTTGTCTAGCCAACGGTCATAACGGTTACTTCCCACAAGATCAAGGATGGTAAGTCGTCTTAGTAAAACCAGAATGCATGACTTGTTTCTAGACTTATGAATTACGTGTTTTTATTGCCTTTGCTGAACGACTTGTGTATTAACTAGATTTATTTTCAAAACTTTCTTGTATCAAAATTATTGTGTGCTATGTTCCATGCTATATGTAAAATAACGGTATTGTAAGTTTGTAAGATATTGTATAAAAGTTGAACACGAAATATTATGATCAGTTTTCATATAGAATTATAGTAGTTGAATTGTATATTAGCTACTAAGTATGAACTTAACGGATAGGTATTACCCGAATTATAAATTATAAAACGCTAATACGAAGAAAAAGCTTTTATAAACGAGTTCATATTATGCTACGAAATACTATTGAATACTCTTAATATTCTGTATGAATAACTTTATTCATTGACTATTTGAAGGAAATGGCACCGACTACTCGACACACTATGAATATGAGCGAAGAGGAATTTCGTACCTTTCTTGCTGCAAACATAGCCACAGTACAGGCTGCGCTACATACCAACAATAACTCTGAATCCAGCAATGCAGCTAACGGTGCAAGAAATCGTGCAGGATGCTCCTACAAAGAATTCACTGCCTGCAAACCTTTAGAATTTGATGGAACCGAAGGACCGATCGGATTGAAACGGTGGACCGAAAAGGTCGAATCGGTGTTCGCCACAATTAAGAGTACTGAAGAGGACAAAGTTAAGTACGCTACGCATACCTTCACAGGTACTGCGTTAACGTGGAGGAACACCTATCTTGAACAGGTAGGACAAAATGCTGCTTACACACTACCGTGGTCAGCATTCAAGCAATTGATGAATGAGCAGTACCGTCCTAGAAACGAAGTCAATAAGCTCAAGGCAGAGCTTAGAGAGTTATGATCACAAGGGTTCGACATTACCACATATGAACGGCGATTCACAGAGTTGTGCCTATTGTGTCTGGGAGCATTCGAAGATGAAGAAGAGAAGATCGACGCGTTTGTAAAAGGGTTACCAGTAAGGATTCAAGAAGATGTGAGTTCACACGAGCCCGCTTCCATACAAAAGGCAAGCCAAATGGCTCATAAACTCATAAATCAGATTGAGGGAAGAATTAAAGAGCAGGCGGCCAAAGAAGCCAACACGAAACAACTCAAGAGGAAGTGGGAGGAAAACAGTGACAAGAGTCACCAGTACAACAACAACAACAACAATTACAACCACAATCGCAACAACTATCCCAACAACCGCAAGAACAATCGTAACAATAACCGCAATCCTAACAATAACTACAACAAAAACTACAACAACTGTTTCAACAACAATAACAATCCCAACAACAACCTCAATAACAACAACGGCAACAAAAATCAAAAGCAGACATGCCAAAGGTGTGAAGAAAATCACCCGGGGTTTTGCACGACATTTTGCAATAGGTGTAAAGGAAATGGTCATAACGCGACAAAGTGTGAGGTCTATGGACCAAGGTTTAACAGAACTAAAGGAACAAATAGTGTCGGAACAAGTTATGCCGGAACAAGTAGTGTCGGAGCAAGTAATACCAACGCTGTTTGTTATAAATGTGGAAAACCGAGCCACATTATTAGAAATTGCCCGAATCAGGGGAATACTAATGGGTAGGTCCGCGGAAGAGTTTTCAATATTAATGCGGCAGAAGCACAGGAAGACCCGGAGCTTGTTACTGGTACGTTTCTTATTGACGATAAATCTGCTTATGCTTTATTTGATTCGGTTGTGGATAGAAGCTATATGAGTAGAGATTTTTGTGCTAAATTAAGTTGCCCATTGATGCCTTTGGATAATAAATTTTTACTTGAATTAGCAAACGGTAAATTAATTTCAGCAGATAATATATGTCGGAATAGAGAAATTAAGCTGGGTGATGAAACGTTTAAGATTGATTTAATAACAGTCGAGTTAGGGAGTTTTGATGTAATAATTGGCATAGACTGGTTGAAAATGGTGAAAGCAGAGGTCGTTTGTTAAAAAAATGCGATTCGTATTATGCGTGAAAAAGGAAAACCTTTAATGGTGTACGGAGAAAAGAACAACGCGAAGTTAAATCTTATTAGTAGTTTGAATGTACAAAAACTAATAAGAAAAGGTTGTTACGTCATTCTAGCACACATCGAAGAAGTTAAACCTGAAGAAAAGATCATCAGTGATGTTCCCGTCGCAAAAGAATTTCCCGATGTATTTCCGAAAGAATTACCGGGATTACCCCCACATTGACCCATTGAATTTCAAATAGACCTTTTACCAGGAGCTGCACCAATAGCTCGTGCTCCATACAGACTCGTACCCAGCGAAAAGAAAGAATTACAAAATCAGTTATAGGAACTTTTAGAGCGTGGTTTCATTCGACCAAGTACATCACCATGGGAAGCTCCTGTTCTGTTTGTCAAGAAGAAAGATGGTACATTCAGGTTGTGTATCGACTACCGAGAGTTGAACAAACTTACCATCAAGAACCGTTACCCATTACCGAGAATTGACGACTTATTTGATCAACTACAAGGCTCGTCGGTTTATTCGAAGATTGATTTACGTTCTAGTTATCATCAAATGCGGGTGAAGGAGGATGATATTCCAAAGACTGCTTTTAGGACGCGTTACGGTCATTACGAGTTTATGGTTATGCCATTTAGATTGACGAATGCACCAGCTGTGTTCATGGACCCCATGAACCTAGTGTGTGGGCCATATCTTGACAAGTTTGTCATTGTTTTCATCGATGACATACTTATTTACTCGAAAAATGATCAAGAGTACGAAGAACATTTGAGAAAAGTGCTAGAGTTGTTGAGAAAAGAAAAACTGTACGCTAAGTTTTCAAAGTGTGCATTTTGGCTGAAAGAAGTTCAATTCCTCGATCACATAGTGAACAAAGAAGGTATTCAGGTGGATCCAGCAAAGATTGAAACCGTTAAAAAGTGGGAAACCCCGAAAACTCTGAAACACATACGCCAATTTTTAGGGCTGGCTGGTTATTACAGAAGATTCATCCAAGATTTTTCCAAAATAGCAAAACCTTTGACTGCATTAACGTATAAAGAGAAGAAATTTGAATGGAAGGATGAACAAGAGAAAGCGTTTCAGTTATTGAAGAAAAAGCTAACTACGGCACCTATATTGTCATTGCCTGAAGGGAATGATGATTTTGTGATTTATTGTGACGCATCAAAGCAAGGTCTCGGTTGTGTATTAATGCAACGAACGAAGGTAATTGCTTATGCGTTTAGACAATTGAAGATTCACGAGCAAAATTATACGACTCACGATTTGGAATTGGGTGCTGTTGTTTTTGCATTAAAGACTTAGAGGCACTACTTATATGGGGTCAAAAGTATTATATATACCGACCACAAAAGTCTCCAACATATTTTTGATCATAAACAACTGAACATGAGGCAGCGCAGGTGGATTGAATTGTTGAATGATTACGACTTTGAGATTTGTTACCACCCGGGGAAGGCAAATGTGGTAGCCGAGTCCTTGAGCAGAAAGGACAGAGAACCCATTCGAGTAAAAGCTATGAATATAATGATTCACACTAACCTTACTACTCAAATAAAGGAGGCGCAACAAGGAGTTTTAAAAGAGAGAAATTTAAAGGATGAAATACCCAAAGGATCGGAGAAGCATCTTAATATTCGGGAAGACGGAACCCGGTATAGGGCTGAAAGAATTTGGGTACCAAAATTTGGAGATATGAGAGAAATGGTACTTAGAGAAGCTCATAAAACCAGATACTCAATACATCCTGGAGCGGGGAAGATGTACAAGGATCTCAAAAAACATTTTTGCTGGTCGGGTATGAAAGCCGATGTTGCTAAATACGTAGGAGAATGTTTGACGTGTTCTAAGGTCAAAGCTGAGCATCAGAAACCATCAGCTCTACTTCAATAACCCGAAATCCCGGAATGGAATTGGGAAAACATTACCATGGATTTCATCACTAAATTGCCAAGGACTGCAAGTGATTTTGATACTATTTGGGTAATAGTTGATCGTCTCACCAAATCAGCACACTTCCTGCCAATAAGAGAAGATGACAAGATGGAAAAGTTAGCACGACTGTATTTGAAGGAAGTCGTCTCCAGACATGGAATACCAATCTCTATTATCTCTGATTGGGATGGCAGATTTATTTCAAGATTCTGGCAAACATTACAGCAAGCATTAGGAACTCGTCTAGACATGAGTACTGCCTATCATCCACAAACTGATGGGCAGAGCGAAAGGACGATACAAACGCTTTAAGACATGCTACAAGCATGTGTTATTGATTTCGGAAATAGTTGGGATCGACACCTACCGTTAGCATAATTTTCCTACAACAACAGCTACCATTCAAGCATTGAGATGGCGCCGTTTGAAGCACTTTATGGTAGAAAGTGCAGGTCTTCGATTTGTTGGAGTGAAGTAGGGGATAGACAGATTACGGGTCCGGAGATAATACAAGAAACTACCGAGAAGATCATCCAAATTCAACAACGGTTGAAAATCGCCCAAAGTCAACAAAAGAGCTATGCTGACATTAAAAGAAAAGATATAGAATTTGAAATTGGAAAGATGGTCATGCTTAAAGTTGCACCTTGGAAAGGCGTTGTTCGATTTGGTAAACGAGGGAAATTAAATCCAAGGAATATTGGACCATTCAAGATTATTGATCGTGTCGGACCAGTAGCTTACCAACTTGAGTTACCTCAACAACTCGCGGCTGTACATAATACTTTCCACGTCTCGAATTTGAAGAAATGTTTTGCTAAAGAATATCTCACTATTCTGTTAGACGAAATCTAAATCAACGAAAAACTTCAATTCATCGAAGAACCCGTCGAAATAATGGATCGTGAGGTTAAACGACTTAAGCAAAACAAGATACCAATTGTTAAGGTTCGATGGAATGCTCGTAGAGGACCCGAGTTCACCTGGGAACGAGAAGATAAGATGAAGAAGAAATACCCGCACTAATTTCCAGAAGATACGTCAACACCTCCAACTTCTTAAAATTTCGGGACGAAATTTATTTAACGGGTAGGTACTGTAGTGACCCGAACTTTTCCATGTTTATATATATTAAATGAAATTGATATTTAATGATTAAGTGTTTCCAACATGTTAAGCAATCAAACTTATTAAGACTTGATTAATTGAGATAGGTTTCATATAGACAATTGACCACCCAAGTTGACCGGTGATTCACGAACGTTAAAACTTGTAAAAACTATATGTTGACATATATATATATATATATATATATATATATATATATATATATATATATATATATATATATATATATATATATATAGTTAACATGATAGTATGATAAGTAAGTATCTCACTAGGTATATTAACAATGAGTGATATACATAAAAATGAGTTTATTGAATTAAGAAACTCGAAACGATATATATAACGATTATCGTTATAACAATGTCTTACTAAATACATATGAATCATATTAAGATATTGATACACTATGTTAAACATGATAAATGATAAGTAAACATATCATTAAGTGTATTAACAATGAAATACATATGTAAAAACAAGACTACTAACTTAAGGATTTCGAAACGAGACATATATGTAACGATTATCTTTGTAACGACATTTAAATGTATATATATCATATTAAGATATATTAATACATCATAATATCATGATAATGTAATAATTTAACATCTCATTAGATATAATAAACAAGGTGTTAACAACATTTAACAAGATCGTTAACTTAAAGGTTTCAAAACAACACTTACATGTAACGACTAACGATGACTTAACGACTCAGTTAAAATATATATACATGTAGTGTTCTAATATGTATTCATACACTTTTGAAAGACTTCAAGACACTTATCAAAGTACTTCTACTTAACAAAAATGCTTACAATTACATCCTCGTTCATTTTCATCAACAATTCTACTCGTATGCACCCGTATTCGTACTCGTACAATACCCAGCTTCTAAATGTATTTACTATTGGTATATACACATCAATGATCAGCTCTTAGCAGCCCTTGTGAGTCATCTAACCATGTGAGAACCATCATTTAACTTCTAGCATGAAATATCTCACAAAATTACAAACTAATGGAGCGTATATGAAGACTACACATTCACGTGAACATCATAGCTCACAAACACTTTCACTTTGCAATTTTCTTGAATCAAATTACTCTCTCTATCAAGTGTTCTTCCATTGTTCTAAGTGTTCTTCATCATCTTTAACAAAATCTAGCTCAATCTAGTTCATAAATCCATACATAAACTAAGTTATAAAACAACTACTCAAGAACACACCAATAACACTTCCAAGTTTGCTAGCTTACTTCCAATCTTGCAAATCCACTTTGAGTGATCATCCAACCTCAAGAAATCTTTCTTATTTACACTAAGATGTCTTTATAATACAAGGTAATACTCATATTCAAACTTTGATTCAATTTCTATAACTATAACAATCTTATTTTGAGTGGAAATCTTACTTGAACTTGTTTTCGTGTCATGATTATACTTCAAGAACTTTCAAGCCATCCAAGGATCCTTTAAAGCTAGATATATTTTGATCATTTCCAGTAGGTTTATCCACAAAACTTGAGGTAGTAATGATGTTCATAACATCATTCAAATCATATATATAAAACTATCTTATTCAAAGGTTTAAACTTGTAATCACTAGAACATAGTTTAGTTAATTCTAAACTTGTTCGCAAACAAAAGTTAATCCTTCTAACTTGACTTTTAAAATCAACTAGACACATGTTCTATATCTTTATGATATGCTAACTTAATGATTTAAAACTTGAAAACACGAAAAACACCGTAAAACCGGACATACGCCGTCGTAGTAACACCGCGGGCTGTTTTGGGTTAGTTAATTAAAAACTACGATAAAATTTGATTTAAAAGCTATTCTTCTGGGAAAATGATTTTTCTTATGAACATGAAACTATATCCAAAAATCATGGTTAAACTCAAAGTCGAAGTATGTTTTCCAAAATAGTCATCTAGACATTGTTTTTTCGACTGAAATGACTACCTTTACAAAAATGACTTGTAACTAGTATTTTTGACTACAAACTTATACTTTTTTCTATTTAGATTCATAAACTTAAGTTTAATATGAAACCATAGCAACTTGAATCACTCAAAACGGATTTAAAACGAAGAAGTTATGGGTAAAACAAGATTGAATAATTTTGCTTGTTGTAGCTACGTGAAAATTGGTAACAAATCTATATTAATCATATTCTAGCTAACTTATATTTTATTATACATGTATTCTAACATATTATGAAATCTTGGGATACCATAGACACGAATACAATCTTTTGACATATTATATCGACCCATATATATATATTTCGGAACAACCATAGACACTCTATATGAAGTAATATTTGAGTTAGCTATAAAGGGTTGAGGTTGATTCCAAAATAATATATATTCTTTGAGTTGTGATCGAGTCTGAGACTTGTAGACACTGGGTCGTGGATTGATTCGAGATAATATATATTGCTTTATTTCTGTACATCTAACTGTGGACAACTAGTTGTAGGTTACTAACGAGGTCTGCTGACTTAACAAACTCAAATCATTAAAACATAATAAAAATGTTGTAAATATATTTTGAACATACTTTAATATATATGTACATATTTGTTATAGGTTCGTGAATCGATCAGTGGCCAAGTCTTACTTCTCAGGTGACTTAACAAACTCAAATCATTAAAACCTATAACTCACCAACATTTTTGTTGACGTTTTAAGCATGTTTATTCTCAGGTGATTATTAAGAGCTTCTGCTGTTGCATGCTAAAATATGGACAAGATTTGGTGTCAACATGCTTGTATAATATTGTTTAAAACTGCATTCGAGATTTACTTTGTTGTAACATATTAATATTGTAAACCAATATGTATTGGTAGTGTGTAAGTGTGATATTTTTAGATTATCATTTCTTGATAATCTAGGTGGTGTCCTTTTAACCTTGTCGATAAAATAAAGGTTATGGTTTGTTTTAAAAATGAATGCAGTCTTTGAAAAACGTCTCATATAGAGGTCAAAACCTCGCAAAGAGATCAATTAATATGAAACGTTTATAATCGATATGAACGGGACATTTCACGCGTAACCAGTCTGCGCGCTTACCGCATTAAAATGAGCACAATCTTACATAATCCGAAACATAAGATGCATATTAGAGTGCGCTTACATACATACTCGTGCATTCGTTGATTTGTAACACTATTCGACTGGTATCCACATATCCGAAATATTCAAGCCGCGACAAAGGCGAAGAAAGATGGGGCCAGTTCAGGAGCTTGAAATGACGAGGGAGACGAAATTGCCGGCGTTGACTATGAGTACGAAGAACACAAGGATGAGTTGCTGAGGGAGAGATCGTGGTAGTACGGTTGTGATCCGGATGGTTATTCGTATGTTTTGTTGTTAAAATGTTTGGATGTTTTTATGTGCATCTTGTTTAGCGCATTTTAAAATCTGTACTGATGACAATCTCTAAGCGCTTTACGCGCATTATCTATCTATATTTAATTATTGTCTCCGAGTTATTGTCTGCCACGATCTTTGTACCATTACATGTAAAGTAGTTCTATAACTTGAAAACGATGCGCACAATCTTTTAGGCAGCGCACTCCTACCTTTGAAGGGTTGCTTTCTCCGGCACCCGTGCGGCAGAAGCTTGTTTGGCGACAAGCTAGTTTATTATAACTGGACGGTTAAGCGTCATTGGGTTGACCTAACCAACCCGCACAGAACTTGAGATCTGCAAGTCATAACTATAAACGATGGCGTTGGTCACGCCTGACCTCAGTACTAAGTGTTGGCGCACTTAGAAGACTTCCGATGCACACATACGGATATTTAACTTAAGCATATATTGTGTGCACAATAATATATGTGATAAGTTAAATGTTGACATGCCTTGAGTATAATTACGATTGAAATCAACGAGAACTTAGCCAAAAGAAAAATGTTAACAAACGATCTTACGAGCATGATCATACTATAATTGCAAACAAAACCCATATACCTGGTCATACAAATACTTAGCAACCGTCGCTTGGACGAAAACGCGCAAACCACAAAGGGTAGAGTCATATCTAGCGCACGTATATCGTCTATGATTAACAGCGATAAAATTTACCCAAGTACAAATCACTGACACACATTCATAAACTTTAGTGCATTATAACATAAACCTCATCCACAATTGGGAAAAGGCAATAAGATAAATATTTGATTTCCAGAAAAGTCATTACATACATGAAGGAAATAATAAATTACAACTATCCATTTAACAAGTGGTGGCTGTCAGCAGTAGGATCGTTGGAATTTACCAAATGGATCTAGATCAGTTTTGAGGGCTCCAAACTGACACTCAAGTGAATTTACCAAAATGCCCCTTTTTAAAACAAAATAAAACAGCCGGCCTGTCAGTACATCTGGACGGCGTCCCAAATATTGGACGGCGTCCAATGCTTCACTGCTGGACGACGTCCCAAATCTTTGGACGGCGTCCCACTTAGCTGAAAATGAAAACAGGGTCTTACAACTCTCCCCCACTTAAATCGGATCACGTCCTCGTGATCTTAGCCCCAATACAGCCAAAAAGTATGTCTTCCTCGACTCTCCGAGTTCTCACACAACTCTACACCCCCTTGATGCCACCATTGCATCCTATCGATCACACTTTCTCACCACATAACGTTCCAAACACCTAACCATCCATCCATTAATAGACCATAGTCCAATTTCCACAAGTGCCAGTCTTTTGTCCAAACCCCAATTATGGTACAAAGTCCAATTACCCAATCTTTAATATTTAGCCCAACATCACGATTACTTCGGCTTAAATAAGCATAATAATAATAATTTAGCTACGAGACATTAATTTAAAAAGGTTGAACATAACTTACAATGATTAATAATAGCGTAGCGTTATACGGACAGAGTTTCGACTTACAAACTTAAAACATTCGCTAACATAACCTTATTATTATTAAACTTTAATATTAAAATTATAATATCAATATAAATATATTGAGAGAGTAAGAGATTAGAAAAAGGTGTGTATAAAACTTCGAGCAAACTGCCTTTTTATAGAACCTGGCCAGCTACAGTGAGCCATGCGATCGCATGGGTTTAAGGCTACCAGGCCATGCTATCGCATGGCAGCCATCTCCTGGTCACATTGCATTTTAAACGTGGGCTGCTCGTATTTATTTAATATATAATATAATATATATAATTTTATATAATTATATATATTATATTATATTCTTGTGCATCGTTGACTTGTAATTTTAGATCCGTTGCGTCGCGCGTTGATAGTTGGTTCATGTCCCGGTTCCGGATTTTCGAACGTCCTTTCGTATGATTTAATATCTTTTACTTTGCGTTTCGCGGCTTGTACTCTTGTAATTTTGAGACGTTTTTTATCAATAAATTGAACCACTTAGATTGTACTTTGTACTTTTTAGCGTTTTGGTCGTTTGCATCTTCAAATCGTCGAATCTGTCTTTTGTCTTTACCTTTTATTATTTAAATGAATATCACTTGTAAATAGAACAATTGCAACTAAAAGCTTATCTTTTTTGAAGGATAATGCTATGAAATATATGTTCGTTTTTAGCATTATCAAATATTCCCACACTTGAGCGTTGCTTGTCCTCAAGCAATATAGAACTTGAAATAAAAACATACCTGAATCACTTCTTTATTCTTCACACTTTGTACATCAGTGATTTCTATACGGCGGTATGAACAATGATAGTAACGTTGTGGTTTACAATCCCACATGACTATGAAAATTTAGATCCTTTAGGAAATTGGATCTTTATGAAAATATTTGATCTTTTGAAAATTCAATCTAGCTTTTACCCTAGATAAGTTTTTCGGAATAACCCTTCACCGGTGTTTGCAAATTTTTTGTGGGTTTTGTGGGTTTCAGATTTTAAAATTTTAGCGTAAAACTTATGGTTTTGTGTTACCCACTTGCTAAACTTGTATTGGAAAAGCAACACGTCCAGTATACTTGCTCCGTATATTACCTTTCGGTAAACTACCGTCCGGTTGTAAAGGAAAGCGTTGAACAAGCAACTGTTAAGGCAATGTCTAATGACATGCTTTTGATTATGGTCTATATCATGTCGGATGCAATTACTATCCTTTGTAGGAGTAATAGTAAAGATCACCCTATAGTTTTTCGGTCAGGCATAAGGTCCTGTCTTCGACCATGCTATGCAACCACCGTTCTTACGGTTGACACCCGATTTGGTTCAGGTGACCTAATGAATTCCGGTGAATTCTTAGGATTTTACGTTCAATGGTAATGAACGCATTAAAAATGGGCTTTCAGAAAATAAATCGGTTTGTAATTTGATCAAAATATTTTCTCGTTCAAGCTCAAGTTTAGATATCATCGAATTCCATGAGTTTGAATTCTCAATCTTTAAGGTCAATCTCAAGGATTGAGTAATATCAGGCTTAAAAGCTGATTTTTGATCTTTAAGGAGATTATCCTTTCTGGGGATCTGATTCATTAGTCTTATAAGCTAATTTGCACGGTGGTCCCCCATTGTACGAGACAGATCCTCTCATGGTTAGGATAAGTCTGACCACTTGGTGACCTTGTTTGATGCTGAGGTCCGTGGATTTCTAGCTGATTTTCGAGAAAACTTTTCAAGGTTTTTCGTAGACTCTACAACTAGTCTGGACGACAACTTCCTGACCTAAATCAAGAAGCGCGTGTCTTTTTCTCGGAAGATTTTACTTCCTTTTAAATCAAGTGGCAAATTTCTTTCAAATATATTATAAGAAATCAGGTAAAACTAATAAAATCGTCCAAAACAAAAGTACCTTCAATTATTTGTACAAAAATATGTGATATATGTTCTAAATAACTTGGTAAAAATTTCCCACACTTGGCTTTTCTTTGCCTTTTTATTTTCCTCTATTCCATTTTAAATGATTTCAAGCGTTTTGAGTTGTTTCTCAATTTATGTCCTTTCCGAGGTAACAATAATTTCGGTGTTAACACCTAGTTTTATCGATCATAAATATATATAAACATGATTTTGAATTCATTTATTTGAAAAATTTTTAAAAATTTTACTAGAATTGGGTAGTCAGTATATAAGACTTGGGATGTTCTTTATTATCAGAGAGCATTAGATTCTAATACAACTACTGCGTTACTAGTATTTTTAATGGTAACCAAGTGTATAAGTCAAAAAATTTTAAAACCGAAAGAATTTAATCCCTTCCCACACTTAAGATCTTGCAATGCCCTCATTTGCAAGAAATCTGTAACAATTTAAATTATTGAGGGTGATTAGCGTAGAAAAATGATTAAATTTTACCAAAGTTTTCAATCATATTGTTGTTTATTTTGAATGATAAATGGTGCACATCATTTGTTCATTCCTGCAGTTGTTATTTCACATATATTTTGCATCTTGTCGTCAAAATTAGTTGCTTTTGCTGAACTTAATGTCAATCTTTGAAAATGCGCTGTTTTACCCTGTTGTGTACATGAAATAAAATACATACAATACAAATATAAATATGCATGGTATTTTGAAATGGGACTTAATATCCCACTTTCAAATTACAAAAATGAAATATTAGTACAAAATAATAAAAATATTAAACATTACATTAAAGTATCAAAATGTTAAATGTTTAGCATAAATAGATAAAAATAATAAAAGAGAAGAAATCACCAATGGAACACTATTGATTTGGATAGGGGATCCAGTTCATATCATCGCTCGGGTTCCATGGTTGGTGATAGGTGTTCCGGTAGGCTTGATTGGGGTCGTACAGGTCATAGGGTGGTCGCATGTCGGGCTGATGTGGTGGATAGTAAGCAGGCCGATTCGGGATGTAGTTATTTGGTACCTGATATGATAGCTGGCTCATGATTTGGTGCTGATGAACTTGCCTGCTATCATGTTGGCGTCGCCTGGAAGTCTCATACTCATTCGCGGCTTGCCGCTGCTCATACCGACGATGCCCGCTCCTCGTTAGTCATTTCTACCTCATCTATACGCTGGAAAACGTCAGTAGCACTATCCCTAATGACATCCCTAATGACATCCGCTTCCTCCATCTCCTCATCCGAATCCCTTTCCACCTGTGGATGGTTGCCCTGATATTGTATTGCCTGATTGCGTCTCCTAGTCAATACCTTTGCACCTTAATAGACTTGCAAACCTAAAGTCTCGTCCTGTTCCCTAACCACCATCATTGGACCCCCTTGTTCCCTATCTACACCTAAATACTCTCTAATGAGAGTAACAAAAATGCCTCCTCCTATTATTCCCCCGTCCTGTATTCCTTCCACCATTTTGGACAGATAAAAACCAACACAGTAGGGGATATTAACAAAGCCTCTAGTGTCTCGAATGCATTTAAGGTAAAATAAATCGTGTAGGGTCATTTTATCCTTGTTGTTACCTCTTTGTGTAATCGAGTTTGCTAAGAATCTATGTATTATATGAAGCTCGACTTTATTAATATCTAAATAGGAGTGTCTTTCTCCCCGCGTAAATACATTAAAATTTGACATACGCCTCCAGATGGCATTCAAAATTTCTATCTACCCTCTTACCATGATAAATCAAATTTGTACAATCAGGTGATAGTAATTCAGCGGGAGTGTAAATCTGTAAAGTCCTGGCCATGTCCAGCATGGACATCCTGTACATCCTACGGCCAAATAAAAATCTAAGAAAACTCTTATCGTCTAACCTATCTACATCCTTATTAAAAGCTATAGTACTCATTAGCTCAACACACCACTCTTTATATACAGGCCTACGAGTGGTAAATAAACGTTCCCAATCAGTAAAAGAAGAGCTGCCATACCTTTGGATTAGATGCTGCCTAACTGAGTTAGCTAGGTGGACCCTTACCAAAGGCTCCCAATCTATTACCCTTGGTACTTCTACATTTTTGGTCCAAAGCTTAAATTTGTTACTTTGGTACGTCGGGTAATCTCTCCAACTTCTATCAATCCTTAAATTGGGATACAACTGTTCTTCATGAATTATTGGGTGTTTTATTATATGATGAACGGGAAATACTACGTAGGCAATGAAAAATTGTGGTTCTGGTTCATAGTATGGCACGTGTTGATCATAATATTGTTGTTGTTCAGGTTGTTATTCTGGTTCGTGATATTGCATCTCTGGCTGTGGTTCCAGATCAGGTTGCCTAGACGATGATGCACCGTCCGTATATGTATTTTTATGCAAAACACATTAAACACAAAATAACATTAGTGTTAGCAAAAATATGCATTAGTGTTAGCAAAATAACAAATTAAAGTAATTACAATAACATGTTTAATCCATATTAAACTTATACTCATTTTCATATTTTTATCAATTTTACAATTTTTCAAATAAGCATATATGAAAAGGTATACAAAGTTCATAAGCTTTTATCTCAAATAACATGTCAAAATAATCATTACTAGCAATTAAACAAGTTTCAAATGGCATTTATATCAAATTAATCAAGTTCATGAATTTTAGACTTAAAAAGTCTACTTTAATTCTCAAAAATCATGTTTAGGATCAATGTTTGGATCATTTAACAACCTAAACATGTTACACTACTTAATTTAGCACTAATTCATAACAAAAATCGGCCATAACCTGTTTATATCAAAAAGCCCCAAATTGCTCAATAACACAAACCCTAGATTTCTAAAAATTTTAAAGTTTTTGGCTTCAAATCATGTTAAATAGCATCAATCTAGGTTATACATGCATAATATACTAACAATTTAACTCTAATTACACTAGAAATTAACAAAATTAAATTAGGTAAAATAGTTGTAATTATCACAAAAATTAGGAAATTTATGAGTTTAGGGGTGAAATTTTTACCTTTTTGCTTCCCCATCTGAAGAAAGGCATGATTATAGCGGATTATAGCACTAAATTTCGTTGAATTTGGTTGAAAAATGATGATTTTAGGTGATTATGTGTGTGGGTGTTCGTGTATGAGTGTGTGTGATTGTGTGAGACAGAGAGCAACTCGTGGGATTTTTTTATCTATCCAATTTTATGGGGTCATGAAACCGCATGACTTTGAAGAGGAAACCCCATGCGATCGCATGGGGTCTGATCCTTTTTTTTTTAAATAAAACCTTTAACTTCTTAAAACAAATAAGTGATTTATTTAAAATTTTGTTTTCTTTTTTATTTAGGAAGAGGTCGTTTCGGTACGTTTACCTAGTCCGTCCCTTGACAAAATTTAAAATTTGTCATTTTAAAGCGATTGTTTTAAAAGCAAAGATTTTTGGGTTTTTTAAATGTTTTTGGCATACTTTAATTCAATAAAATTAAAAATAATGATAATAAAATTTCTCGTCCCGCCCTCGGGTAAAGTAATTTCGGTTCCATAACCTAGTCTTCAACTTACGACGAATTTTAGGTATCAAATTTTTAACTTAATGAAATAAAGTACATTTTTGTTTTTAAATTCACACCAAACTTAAATTTAAAATGCATAAAATTAAAAATTCATATAAATATCATTAATTTTTTTATACATTAATTTTACAAACTTATATTGAAAATATTAATTTTTTAAAATATTTAAAAACTTAAATATATTGGTTTTGAAAATTTACAATAATAATTTAATATTAATTTAAAAACAAGGTAAAAATTAAAATTAAAAATCTTTTTGGTCTTTTATCCCACTTTAATCAATCAAATATTATCAAAAATATACGCCCCTCTTTTGGGTAAAGTAATTTCGGCTATTTTACCTAGTTTTACTCCTGACGAATTTCTGAAATATTTTGGATTGATTGATTAAAGATATTTATACCTTATGAGTAAACGGTAAATTTCGCAGTGATGTAACAAATTTTTGTATCATATCAATAATTTCGGTTTCGCATACCTAATTTTATTGAATATCAATTTAATACTTTATAGCGAACGATTCAACGTTTATTATCAAAAGGTTAAAAGCAATAAATAAAAACAAATAAAAATTGTACATACTTACCTGTGAGATAGAATTCTCAGAGACCTGCTTTAGCTGACTCATAGGAGAGTCGTGTGATTTGGTTTTCCATAGCTACATAAGCGTAACCTCAATTTTTCAATAACTTTTCTTCTAAACATATGAACGGTCCTTCTCTGCATAGAGTAACAAATTCGGTATTTGAATATGTTTGATTGTTCGAACATTTACCTTCGTGTGACCATTTTCCGCATTTATGACATCTTTCAAGGTGTTGTGCTCTTCTTTTTGTTGCGGATTTTGATTTTCCTTTACCAAAATGTGTTTTACGATGATCTTTCCTGAGTTCTTTCCTCACTTCGTCCATTTTGCCTCTTATGAATGATACCAGTTCACTCGGGAATATGTTATTATTACGGTTAGTAATCAAAGCGTGCAGTAGTAGACCATGGTTCAGATCAAAGGAATTCTTCATCTCGTAAAACCTAAAAAAATAAAAATTCAGAATGGAGGGAGAAGACTAGTTCTTTAGGGTCTGCTAGGGAAAGACCATTCGGATTCCATTTTCGAGAACTACACGAAAATAGAAAATCTAACTCTAACAGAAATACATATTACCCTTAAAAGATTCGAATCTTTCCACACTTAGTTAGCTGTGGTGTCAAAATTGTGATTAACTTCATCTTCAACTTCCATTGGATTATCTATGTAATGTTTAACTCTGTGACCATTAAATTTAAATTCAACCCTATTTGAATTTATTAATTCTACTGTTCCGTACGGGAAAACTCTTTTAACTATGAATGGTCCAGGCCATCTAGATTTCAATTTTCTAGGAAATAGCTTGAATCGTGAATTGAAAAGAAGGACTCTGTCTCCTTCCTTAAATTCTTTTGAACTTCTGATTCTTTTATCATGCCATTTCTTTGTTCTTTCCTTATAGATTAATGAATTTTCGTATGCATCATGTCTCAATTCTTCTAATTCGTTTAGTTGACTTAATCGTAAACGTCCAGCTTCATGTAAATCAAGATTACACGTCTTCAAAGCCAAAATGCTTTGTGCTCAATTTCTACTGGAAGATGACATGCTTTTCAGTAAACGAGTTTAAAAGGTGTGGTGCCAATTGGAGTTTTGTAGGCTGTTCTAAAAGCCCAGAGTGCATCCTCCAATTTCATGGACCATTCCTTTGGATTTGATCCTACAGTTTTCTCTAGAATACGTTTCAATGCTCGGTTGGTATTTTCAACTTGTCCACTTGTTTGTGGATGATAAGCAGTTGAGATTTTATGAGTTACTCCATATCTTTTGAGAACTTTCTCAAGTTTATTATTACAAAAATGAGTACCCCGATCACTTATTAAATCTTTCGGTGTTCCAAACCTTGCAAAAAGACGTTTAAAAAAATTGACTACAACTCGTGCATCGTTAGTTGGGAGAGCTTGTGCTTCCGCCCATTTAGATACATAATCAATGACAACGAGAATGTAGAGATTATTATGAGATTTTGAAAATGGACCCATAAAGTCAATACCCCAAACGTCAAAAACTTCACATACTTGAATGACATTTTATGGCATTTCATCACGTTGACTTATTTTTTCAGCCCTTTGACAAGCATCACAGGATTTACAAAAAAGGTGCACGTCTTTGAAAATTGTAGGCCAAAAAAATCCAGCATCGTAGACTTTTCTTGCTGTGAGTTGAGGCCCATAATGCCCTCCTGTTGGTCCTGTGTGACAATGGTTTAAGATTTGACTAGCTTCATTTCTGAATACACATCGGCGTATTATTCCATCGGGACAACTTTTAAACAAATGTGGATCTTTCCAAAAATAGTGTTTTATATCACTAAAGAATTTCTTTCGTTTTTGGTACGACAACCTTTTTTCAAGGAATCCACTTACTAAGTAGTTTGCATAGTCTGCAAACCATGTAATTTCATTATAATCGATCTTCAAAAGATATTCATCAGGAAAGTTATCTTGTATGGCCGATTCATTTAGAACTTCTAATTCAGGATTTTCAAGACGAGAAAGATGATCAGCTGCGAGATTTTCTGCTCCCTTTTTGTCTCGGATCTCAATATCGAACTCTTGTAAGAATAAGATCCAACGGATTAATCGTGGTTTGACATCTTGTTTCCAAAATAGGTATCTAAGAGCAGAATGGTCGGTATAGACCACCGTTTTTGCTAAAACGAGATATGAACGAAATTTGTCAAAAGTAAAGACAATAGCAAGGAGTTCTTTTTCAGTAGTTGTGTAATTCGTTTGTGCTCCTTATAACGTCTTACTAGCGTAATATATATGTTGAAATCGTTTTTCAATCATTTGTCCTAAAACGGCTCCCATTGCAAAATCACTTGCATCGCACATGAGTTCAAATGGTAGATTCCAATTTGGAGTTATCATGATCGGCGCATTAGTGAGTTTTTCTTTAAGAATATTAAAAGATTTGATGCATTCATCTGAAACGATGAATGGAGCATCCTTTTCTAGGAGTTTATTCACAGGAGTGGCAACTTTAGAAAAATCTTTTATGAAACTTCGGTAAAAACCGGCATGCCCTAGAAAACTCCTAATTCCTCTAACATTGGTGGAATGTGGAAGTTTAGCAATTACATCTACTTTAGCTCTATCCACTTCAATTCCTTCCTTTGAAATTTTGTGACCAAGAACGATGCCTTCTCTAACCATGAAATGGCATTTCTCCCAATTAAGAACTAGATTTGATTGCTCGCATCTAATAAGCATTCGTTCAAGATTAACTAGACATGTTTCAAAAGTATCACCGAAGACTGAAAAGTCATCCATGAAAACTTCCATGCATTCTTCTATCATGTCGTGAAAAATCGCCATCATGCACCTTTGAAAGGTTGCAGGGGCGTTGCAAAGTCCAAATGGCATGCGTTTGTCAGCAAAAGTACCATAAGGGCACGTGAACGTGGTTTTCTCTTGGTCCTCGGGTGCGATTGGAATTTGAAAGTATCCGGAGAAACCGTCAAGAAAACAATAGTAACTATTCCCAGCTAACCTTTCCAACATTTGATCAATGAAAGGTAAGGGAAAGTGATCTTTTCTGGTGGCGTCATTTAATTTTCTATAATCAATACAAACACGCCATCCTGTTACAGTCCTAGTAGGAATAAGCTCATTTTTTTCATTTGTGATGACAGTCATGCCACATTTCTTAGGTACACATTGAACTGGGCTTACCCATGGACTATCAGAGATTGGATAAATTAAACATGCATCTAGCAGTTTAATAATTTCTTTCTTAACAACATCTTGCATATTAGGATTTAGTCTTCATTGGCGTTGCACATATGTTTTATGACCTTCTTCCATAAGGATTTTATGTGTACAATACGAAGGACTTATGCCTTTAATGTCATGAATCTTCCATGCAATAGCTGGTTTATGAGCTTTTAGCACAGAAATGAGTTGAGATTTTTCATTTTCAGTAAGAGAAGACGATATTATTACAGGTAATTCAAATTCACCATGTAAATAAGCGTATTCGAAATAGTTTGGAAGTGGCTTTAACTCTAATATCAGTGGTTCTTCTATCGATGATTTGTATCGATATCTGTCTTCCTCTTTTAACATTTGAAGTTCTTCTATTGTTGGTTCATAATCATTAGCCATGAGTTTAGCTAACATTTCAGTTTCATCAATTGGTTCAGTTCCTTCTCCTAAAGAACATTCTCTCGTTCCTTGTAATTCTGAAAATTCTTGTAACAATTCTGCATGTGAATCTATAGTTTGAACATAATAACATGTATCATCTGCAGATTGCAGTTGTTGCATGGCTCTATCAACAAAAAAGGTAACACTCTCATCCTCTATACTAAGGGTCAGTTTCTTACCAAACACGTCTATTATTGCTTTAGCCGTGTTTAAGAATGGTCTTCCTAATATAAGAGGAACTCGAGAATCTTCTTCCATGTCCAGAATAACAAAGTCTACTGGAAATACTAAAGTACCAACTTTAACTAGCATGTTTTCCATTATCCCTCTAGGATATTTTACGGATCGATCTGCTAGTTGTATACTTATTCGTGTTGATTTCAATTCTCCGAGGTCTAGTTTAGCGTATAGTGAATACGACATTAAATTTATACTAGCACCTAAGTCTGCTAATGCTTATATTGAACTAAGACTACCCAGAAAACATGGAATTGTGAAACTTCCTGGATCTGAGAGTTTTTCTGGTAGCTTATTTAACAGCACTGCAGAACAATTAGCATTCATTATTACAGCCGAGAGTTCTTCCATTTTCTTTCTATTTGTGATTAGATCTTTCAGAAATTTAGCATATCTAGGCATTCCTGAAATCACTTCAATGAAAGGAAGATTGACATTTATTTGTTTAAACATATCCAAAAATTTGGATTGCTCGGCTTCAAGTCTTTCTTTTCTCATTTTACTCGGGTAAGGAAGCAGTGGTTGGTATGGTTTAACATAAGGTTTAGCCTTAACTGTATTATCTTCATTAACCTTTTCAACTACCGGTTCTGTTTCCTTATCTTGCTCAGGCTGTAGTGCCTGTGTAGTAGGAATAGAGCCATCAGAAATTACAGGTATTTCATGTGGTTTAAGTGTAATACCACTTCTCGTGGTAATGGCTTTAGCTGTTTCATTTAGGGGGTTAGCATTTGTATCGCTAGGTAGACTTCCCGGTTTTCTTTCACCTATCAACCTTGCTAGGTTGCTTACTTCTTGTTCCAGATTTTGAATAGAAGCTTGTTGATTTCTAAATGCTTGAGCATTTTGTTCATTCGTTTGTTTCTGAGATGTAAAAAATTGCGTTTGAGATTCAACTAGCTTCGACATCATATCTTCTAAATTTGGCTTGTTATCATCGGTTTGTGGTGGTTTATTTGGAAAAATAGGTCTTTGCTGATTGTAAGTATTGTTGGATACTTGTTGATTGCTAGGACCTTGTTAGTTGTTGTATGGAACATTTCGGTTATAATTCTGATTTTGATTGTAGTTTGGTCTTGGCGGTTGATAATTATTCTGATAATTATTTCCAGGCCTTTGGTTTATATATGAAACATTCTCTCTTTGTTCCATTGTTTGTTCAATACTGAGACAATCTTTTGTCAAATGTGTTCCTCCACACTGCTCACAACTAATTCGCATTGCGTGAATATCTTTAGTCATCTTTTCCATTCATCTCTCGAAAGCATCTAACTTTGCGGAAATGGAATCAAAGTCATGGCTAGAATCGGCTCTAACCGATTTAGATGATCTAACGATGTCTTTTTCTTGATGCCACTCATGTGAGTGGGAAGCAGTGTTATCAATAATTTTGTAAGCTTCAGTTGCGGTTTATTTCATAATGGAACCACCAGCTGCTATGTCGATGTCTTTTCGTGTAGTAATGTCACATCCTTGGTAGAATATTTGTACTATTTGATAAGTATCTAAACCATGTTGAGGACATCCTCTCAACAACTTTCCAAATCTTGTCCACGCCTCATATAGAGTTTCATTTGGCTTTTGCGCGAACGTAAAAATTTCTCCTTGAAGTCTCACAGCTTTAGATGCCGGAAAGAATTGTTTAAGAAATTTTTCAACTAAGACATCCCATGTATCAATCACCCCTTCAGGTAATGATTCTAACCAATCTTTGCCTTCTCCCTTTAAAGTCCAGGGAAATAATATGAGATAGATCTGTTCATCCTCAACTTCTCTTATTTTGAATAGAGTACAGATCCTATTAAAAGTTCGAAGATGTTCGTTTGGATCTTCCTTCGGCGCACCACTAAATTGGCATTGATTAGTTACCATGTGTAGGATTTGTCCTTTGATTTCATAATCTGGCGCATTAATGTCTGGTTGAGTAATTGCGTGACCTTGGCCAGTGCGTTTAGCCCTCATTCGGTCTTCCATACTTAGAGGTTCCAGATTTTCCATGATTGAAATTGTTGAATCTGAATCACTAGAGGATTCTGATTTAATGGTTTCTTTCTCGACAATCTCTGAATGAGTAATCTGTGGTTCAGGAGGAATGATTAGTGGTTCAGGATCTCTGAATTGTCTCTGAATATCCTCCGGGTTCTCAATTGTAAGGTCGGGTTCAAAAAATGGATTATCGAAAATTTGAATTGGAGTACTTGGTCGACTAGATGACGATTCTAAAGAAAAATCAATGGCGACAATATTGGCTAGATGCCTTGATCGAGTTACAGGTGGTGAACGTTTTGCTCGGTGCATTCACTGAATATCCTATTAGTTATAAAAGATAAAAAAATATATATATAAGTTATCAAATTAATAGACTTTTCTGATTTTGCCCACGTTTCGAATAGCCAAAAGATGCAGCAGGTAGCCAGGACCCTTTAAATCGGAAGCCCACAACTCGCCACTAACAAATCCAACTATTACTACGAACCAGAAAATTTTGGATGTCTATCAATTTAACCGCTTAAAATAATTTTTCGTCAAAATTATAAAGAGAATAAAGAAAATTCTATGTCCTAAAAACTAGAGCGTTGAGAAATAAGAAAGAAAAAGAGTGCGTCGAAAAACGTCAAAAAATAAAAGGTCGAAAAATAAAAATAAGAAAGTAAAGCGTCGAAACTTAAAAGTCTAAAAATTAAATATTAAAAGTTGCGTCTAAAGGTATTAAAGCTTAAAAGGAATTCTATATCCAAAACGGCAATAACTTAATAGGCACTAAAATCTATTAAAACTAAAGCGATAAGCGATGTCGTAAATTTCTAAAGTGTCTAAATCTTAATCTAAAGAAAAAGCACTTAAGGGATTTTACGGCAAAGTCTAAAAATCTAGAGCTACTATGGCAAAATACTAAGTTTAAAACTAGTTACGAACGATAATTATAAAGACTACGTACTAAATAATAAAAAGATACAAATTATAAAAGGATATAATCTAAAAATGATAAACATAAAATTTTATATAAAAATATTATTTTTATATTATTATTATATAAAAATATTAGTCTATATAATTTATAACAATTAATTAAACTTAAAATTACAAATTATATTAAAACTATACTTAAATATATATTAATTAATAAAAACCTAATTAGGTTAAATATTAATAATAATAAATAATAAAACCCTACGCGTAATTATGATTTAAGGATCAGACCTGTCCAGTATAACCATGCGGCTGCATGGTTATTGGCCTATGGTTTCATGAGGTCGCATGAAGCAGTTTACCAGAAATGTTTCGGGCAAAATTCAGGTTCGGCTCAATTTCTATTTTAATTACTTTTTTTTATGTTTTTAATTTATAATTTGATTTTTAATTTTAAAAAATAATTATATAAATTATATTTTTAAGAACTAAATAAAAAAATATACTTTTATACTTTTTATAAAAGATATTTTTTTATAAAACACTTAAATAGATATATATTATTATTTTCGTATTATCTTTTTGTATTTTTAATATTTAAAATGTATTTTTACAAAAGTAAATTAAGACTTAATAAAAATCTTTTTTTATAGCGTTTTGCTTCGGCGTTGTTGAGTTCTCCGGCAGCGGTGCCAAAAATACTTGATGTTCTGCGAGGTGTATACGAAATAGTTATATTTTTATTGCGAAATACTATTAAATACGAGACAATTTTACACAAGTTATTTATTTATTATTAGAGTGGATATACCTAAACCTTTCTACAACACTATAGGCAGTGTACCTAATCGTAAAGTAGTGTAGTTTTTAATAAGTCCGGTTCGTTCCGTAGGGAGCTAGCCAAGTTTAACGCTATATTTTAAACTATATTTGTATAAATATATATATATATATATATAAGTATTATTATTATTATTATTATTATTATTATTATTATTATTATTATTATTATTATTATAAAAAGGAGGTTTTTTAACGTTTAGTGACCGGTTTGTCGATTTTATGTCTTAAGTCACAATTAAAACCTAATGTAAAATATTAAAAATAAATATAACTTAATTTAAAGCGTAAAGTAAATGACGATAATAAAATTGCGATAAATAAAAGTACGATAATTAAAAATGCGATAAGATATAAAATAAAGGAATTATGCTTATTTAAACTTCCGTAATCATGATGTTTAACGTGTTGATTTTAATTTATTACCATGGGTTAATTATCCTTTGTCCTGGATTATTCAATATGTCCATACGGTTTTTGTCCATAACAGTTCATCAGTCATAAATATAAAGTGCGAGTGTCCTCGTCAAATTATCCTTATACCCGAAGTCAAATATTCCAACTAATTGGGGATTTAAACTGTAACAAGGTCTTAATACTTTGTTTAATAATTACACCAGGATATCGACTGCGTGTAACCCAAGGTTTTAATACTTTGTTAACAATTACACCAAGTGTCCTTGTACGTAATCCACCCCTGTTTTAATGAGTCTATTGACTATTAATCCATTCCCGTATCCGGTTAAATGAACGATTATTAGTATTTATAAATATCCCGCCCATCGTGTCCGATCGAGTGTATATGGTGATTTATAGATACGTCAAATTATAAATCTCTATATTAAATTAACGAACTATCATTCAGTTAAACAAATATAAAGCCCATTAATAGCCCATAGTCCAATCTCCACAAGTGTCGGTCTTTTGTCCAAACCTCAATTATGGTACAAAGCCCAATTACCCAATCTTTAATATTTAGCCCAACATCACGATTACTTCGGCTTAAATAAGCATAATAATAATTTAGCTACGAGACATTAATTTAAAAAGGTTGAACATAACTTACAATGATTAATAATAGCGTAGCGTTACACGGACAGAGTTTCGACTTACAAACTTAAAACATTCACTAACATAACCTTATTATTATTAAACTTTAATATTAAAATTATAAAATGAATATAAATATATTGAGAGAGTAAGAGATTAGAAAAAGGTGTGTATAAAACGTCGAGTAAACTGCCTTTTTATAGAACCTGGCCAGCTACAGTGAGCCATGCGATCGCATGGGTTTAAGGCTACCAGGCCATGCGATCGCATGGCAGCCATCTCCTGGTCACATTGCATTTTAAACGTGGGCTGCTCGTATTTATTTAATATATAATATAATATATATAATTTTATATAATTATATATATATTATATTATATTCTTATGCATCGTTGACTTGTAATTTTAGGTCCGTTGTGTCGCGCGTTGATAGTTGGTTCATGTCCCGGTTCCGGATTTTCGAACGTCCTTTCGTATGATTTAATATCTTGTACTTTGCGTTTCGCGGCTTGTACTCTTGTAATTTTGAGACGTTTCTTATCAATAAATTGAACCACTTGGATTGTACTTTGTACTTTTTAGCGTTTTGGTCGTTTACATCTTCAAATCGTCGAATCTGACTTTTGTCTTTACCTTTTTTTATTTAAACGAATATCACTTTTAAATAGAACAATTGCAACTAAAAGCTTGTCTTTCTTGAAGGATAATGCTATGAAATATATGTTCATTTTTAGCATTATCAGCAGTGTTATGCAACTCCCATTACTACCACCAAGTCTCAATAACTCGACCCTTACGGGGTCCATCCTCGGAGTCATATGTCACTTGACTATTCGAAGTCACACAAATCCAACGATCATTATGGCTCAACGCCCACAACTTTCTAGTGACCCCAGCTAGTCACTATATACCTAGGCCGCACAACTAGCCTATTTACCTTTTTTCGTATCACTAAGGAGACGCTTGGAACACCAAGACTTACACCCTAACTCGCACCGTCTCAACCGTTAACACGGATACTTACACACAATCACTGATAGTCAACAACCATGACTCTACTCGCACACATACATGGTCAACGTAAAACGCCTTCTCGATCGGCATATCTTTTCTACGCTAACACATAAAGGAGAGCAATACAAGTAACCCTCTAATCATATCACGGTTACACCCGACTTGGTTAAGCCTCCAACACCAAAACGATTAACCCGACCTGGTTAGTCAAACACGCCCGGTCCACCTACCTCGGCCAACCCCTAACAACAATTGATTAACCCGACTCGGTTAAGTCAAATACACTAGGTCAACCCTACTTGGTCAAACCCTAACAACAATTGATTAACCCGACTTGGTTAGCCAAACTCTCTTGGTCAACCCGCCCTGGTTAACACCTGACGTCTAATTGATTAACCCGTCCCGGTTAGTCAAACGACCCTAACAACAAATGATTAACCCGACTTGATTAAGTCACTCACTTGGTTAACTGGACTCATTCAACACCTATCATTTAATTGACTAACCCGACCCGGTTAGTCAAATTCACCCGGTTAACCCGCCTCGGTCAACACCTATTATTTAATTGATTAACCCGACCCGGTTAGTCAAATTCACCCGGTTAACCCGCCTCGGTCAACACTTAACATCTAATTGATTAACCCGACTCGGTTAAGTCAAACTCACTTGGTCAACCCGACTTGGTCAAACTCCTAACTACAAATGATTAACCCAACTTGGTTAGTCAAACACACTCGGTCAACCCGACCTGGTCAACACTCCTAACAACTTGTTGATTAACCTGACATGGCTAATCAAACCGCAATGGACTAACTCAACCTAGCTAGTCACTACATTACATGGATAAACTCAATTGTTACCCAAAAGTCACCCGCATAAAGATAGTACTAAAATCGGATAGTACCTGAATCAAGCGTCGCTAGACCTTCGCGCTCTGTCACTATTCCGCTCGGGACATTCTGACTTCCGGTGTCCCTCCTTCCGGCACTTAAAACATGTGACGTTACCCGACGGACAATCACGAGACTTAGGTCCTGTTTGCCCACAATTATAATACGCGAATTTAGAACCACTCGCGCCACTCATCTTTACGCTTCCGACACCTTCGGTAGCACTTTTACTTTTCTTGTTCGAAAACATCGTCGCTTCGAACTTCCGCTTACTAATATCGGAAACACTTGCCTTCGAGACAAACGTCTCAAAACCCTTCGCCATGTCAAACAACTCGTCAAAAATTTTCACCGAGTTCCTACTAATCTTATCTTGGTAATGATCGCTCAAGGTTCGGTAAAAGTCTTCCTTCAACATGTGGTCATTCCCGACATACTCCGGGAAAAATTGAGTCTTCGATAAGAAAATGGATTTGAGAGTGTTCAAATCTATTGACCCTTGCCTCAAGGCACACAACTCATCCTTAAGCTTAGAAATATCGGCCGAAGTTTGGTATTCCTTGAAAAACTCCGCTTTGAACTCGTCCCATGTGAACTCCATACATTGTTCCTCACCATAGAGTTTGATTTTCGCATCCCACCGCAACTTGGCGTCACCCCTTAACATACTACTACCATACCTCATCTTCTTATCGAGAGGGCACTCACTAGTACGAAAGTCCCCCTCCATATCGGAGATCTAACGGTTGCTCTTTAGCGGATCTCGTTCACCATCAAAAGTGGGAGGTTGAGCATCCTTGAAATTTTTGTAGTAGAAGTCTCGCCTTTTCACATTATCCTCGTGAAGAATAATCTTCACTTGTTCTTTGACTAGATCGACTACTTCCTCGTTAATCTAATCTAGGAACATCTTCCTAACGTCCTCTAGAAAGGTCGCACGTTGCCTTTGTATAATGGCCTCAACCTTGGCCGTGAACTCGGAGTCATCGCCTTGATCTTCGTTATCATGTCCATTCCTCGTCTTCATTCTAAGAAATGAACCCGGTTAGGAACGCAACACAAGTAAATTATATACACTTCCACGATTAATATTCACAATCATATAAATATGCCAACGTTCGTACATCCCATCTAGTCCAATACTTGTTGTACATCACTTGCATGACTTGGCTTGCAACCGTAATAATGGTCACGAAGCATTATTATGCTCACACGCCATGCTGAGCTCATGAATACAAAAATCATCTCGCTAGATATTCAATGCAAACAACATGATTAATGACAACATAATCAATACATAGCTAGTTCACCTACAATCTAAGGCACTAGCTAAAACCCGAGCCGACCCGTAATCCTACAAGTCCCGCAACAATAAGCACACCCAAAAAGTCTAAGTCTAGGCACCTATCTCAAGTCACCTAAATCCCTTAGACCATGCTCTGATACCACTTGTAATGACCCAATCTGTGACAACCCGGAAATTTCCAACCAAATTTAAACTTTAATCTTTATATGTTTCCGACACGATAAGCAGTATTTGTTAAGTTAAATTTCAAGAATTTTAAACTATGTTCATACATTCATTCAACCTCGACCAAGTTCCAACGATTCACGAACCATTAAACGAATATGATTATATATGTATATGTGTATATATATTATAACTTGAAACGTAAACAAAATATTAGATTAAATACTTTATATGATTGTATCTGTTTCAAAATGTTTATCAATGGAATTAGAAGATAAGATCAAATGATTGAATTATCAGATATATTGAATTATGATTACAAGTCTCTGTTGAAAGGCCCACGTTGATTTGAGAAATCTTTTCATTTTAACAATATTCGGAAAATGGTAAAGTGATTTATAAATATGAACAAATTGTCAATCATTGAGAACTAGACAAAGGATAGTGGAAGATTGAATCTCATAAAGACTCGATTGATCTATTTAGTTTCAAACGTACAAAAACGTTTTCAGTTTAAAAAGAACTTTATTATTAAAACGTATATAACTTTTATAAATATCTAGAACCACTTTTGAAAACTCATTACTTAACTAGTATGATAAAGATAACGATATTTATATTTTATTTTATTAAATATATATAACGATTTAAATTAATATTATATATATTTATACGCGTATTATACGTACATAGTTTTATACTTTTACTATACTTAAACTTTACCTTTACTTTATTTTTACTTTACTTTAACTTTAATAATTCATACTTTAATAATTCACTTTAATAATTCATACTTTAATAATTCACTTTAATAATTCATACTTTAATAATTCACTTTAATAATTCAAAAATCTATTATAAATAGAATTCAATAGGTTTCATTATTTCATAGAAACTTGAAAATATTTTTCTCTAAACTCTCTCAATCGATTTACATATATATATATTTACTCCGTATTATCTCAAGATATTATTAGTATACATAAAATATTACGACGGAGTGCTGTCCGAGTGATTTCGAAGTTGTTTTTTCGAGTGGGATAAGATTAAGGAAATTATGGGTTATAGCTATGGAGGTGATTGAGTATGGTTCATGGGTATGCTCGTGAGGTCAATATAGTGTTTATCATCTCTGTTGCGTTTACGTACCTTTCCTGCAATATTGAATTTCAATATTGATATGTGAGTACTCATAATTTAATTTTTACATACTAATAGTGTATCCCTGACTAGTACTCGAGTATATAGGATTATGCATGCTTGTACTTTTGATATTGCCATTAGATAGATTATGTTGATTCCTGAATTAGTTACATATACGATTGAGATAAGGTATAAGATATGCATGTCGTTGGAAAGGTAGCGAAAAATAGTTGAATTTTGGTTTAAGAATCACTTGAATCCAAGTAATGGTTAGAAAGTTATGAAATAAACAAATTGCATAATTAATTTCGTAATTAAAATTGCTGATGATAATTAGTGAACTAATTTTCTGGGTTATAAAAAGTGGTTATTTGGATTCTACTCGTCAAGTAGATGAATTTTCATATAAAGCACGTCTCGTTTCGTTGAACGGTTGTCAAGTTATGGACAAAAGAAGTTTTGCAAATTTTGATGAAATGTCGAAACGGGAACTGAAATTCTCGCTGATCTGCGTTGTTTCATATATATAAAAAAATACCACTGAATTCTTTGCTGTAAGGTCTAATAAACAACTCTAGCCGTTTGTCAATTCGAGTCTCGACGATTTTTCTAAAAATCATCAAAGTTGACAGTTTGGTCACATTTTAAAATTCTAAAAAGAGCTGAAACTTTTTTATTTAAAAATGTCAGTTTTGTATCAGTTGTCATGGTCGGCCTGATATGTGTTTACTCTTGCCAAAAATCATGTTATATCTTTGTGGTAACGAGAATTTGCAGGCTTTGACCGTTTGTCAATACGAGTTTTGAGGAATTTTCTAAAAATCTCCAAAGTAGGCTACTCGGTCACTTTTGTAAATTTATTAAAGCTGAAAAATTAACTTTGAAACGCCGAAAACGCGTTGGCAACTGCGAGTTGTCTAGGTTTAGTTTACTTCTGTAATATTTATGCTAAATTTTTTTGGTAATGTGTAACTTTTATCTTAGGCCGTTTATCAATCGGAGTTCCGATAATTTTTCTAAAAATAGCTGAAGTGGCCCGTTTAGTCATGTTTGACCGAAAATCATTTTTGTATAAGTTATTATATATTTGCATGCGACCTCATTTTTACTTTGACCTTTGACTTTTGACTTTAGCCTTTGACTTTTGACTTTGAACTTTGACTTTTCCTGTTAACTTTTCAGTTAACTTTTTGTTTTGATTTTCTCTAAAAAAAAAAAAAAAAAAAAAAAAAAAAAAAAAACCTAAAATACTATTTTATGATTATGAAACCATTTGTATTACGTTGTTTCACGTCACCTTTTACTAGAATCTTAATTGAGCATGAGTAATATAACATGTTACTATACTGTAGAGTCAGACTCGAGCTATAGGATAGGATTACACTATGACCTGACCTAAATTGCTATACAAATATTGACCAACATATAAATATATATAATTAATATAGGTTCGTGAATCCGAGGCCAACCTTGCACTTGTTCAATGACGTTATATGTATTTTTACTACGAAATACAGTATGGTGAGTTTCATTTGCCTTTTTACCCTTTATATTTTTGGGACTGAGAATACATGCACTTTTATAAATGTTTGACGAAATAGACACAAGTAATTGAAACTACATTCTATGATTGAATTATCGAAATCGAATATGCCCCTTTTTATTAAAGTCTGGTAATCTAAGAATTAGGGAACAGACACCCTAATTGACGCGAATCCTAAAGATAGATCTATCGGGCCTAACAAACCCCATCCAAAGTACCGGATGCTTTAGTACTTCGAAATTTATATCATGTCCGAAGGAGGATCCCGGAATGATAGGGGATATTCTTATATGCATATTGTTAATGTCGGTTACCAGGTGTTCACCATATGAATGATTATTTTTGTCTCTATGCATGGGACGTATATTTATGAGAACTGGAAATGAAATTCTTGTGGTCTATTAAAATGATGGAAATAAATGATTATGATAAACTAATGAACTCACCAACCTTTTGGTTGACACTTTAAAGCATGTTTATTCTCAGGTGTTAAAGAAATCTTCCGCTGTGCATCTGCTCATTTTAAAGATATTACTTGGAGTCTTTCATAGCATATTTCGAAGAACGTTGTATTCGAGTCATTGAGTTCATCAAAGATTATTATTAAATCAATTTATAGTTGGATAGTGGATATTATGAAATGGTATGCATGCCTGTCAATTTTCGATGTAAAGAAAGATTGTCTTTTAAAAACGAATGCAATGTTTGTAAAATGTATCATATAGAGGTCAAATACCTCGCAATGTAATCAACTATTGTGAATCGTTTATAATGTATATGAACGGGTCCTTTCAGTTGGTATCAGAGCGGTGGTCTTAGCGAACCAGGTCTGCATTAGTGTGTCTAACAGATAAGTCGATAGGATGCATTAGTGAGTCTGGACTTCGACCGTGTCTGCATGTCAATAGTTTTGCTTATCATTTTGTGTCAAAAATTAACTACTTATCATCCTCAGGAAATTACCTGCTTATCATTTTTAGTCTAAGACATGTCTTGCTGCATTGATTGCATGAATAGTGTATAGATAAAAATTCATATCTTAGCATATCTGCTAAATCATATCTTATCGTATCTATTACTGTAAACGTTGCCTGATATATCCCGTAAATTCCTCCGTAATTTACGAAATCTTTTGTTCTATATATATGGATATTCTATGTAATTAGAATACCATCCGATAACCGAAAATCATTTCATATCAAAAAAAAAATCCTTATTCAATCGTACGAAATGGAATTCATCATTAATTCAAGTTCCTCGGATTTCGAAATGGAATCCCACTCCAGCTCCGAAAGCAGTGTGACCGGAATAGATCAACCAATCAGTCATCACCTATTCTGGATGAATTGGGGATGGGTTCGTAGCCTCCTCAATCATTGGAGACAAGAAGAAGGTGATCCCTTCCATCCACCACATTGCCCTCTTGACGAAGAACCTGAATCACTTACCGGCGAACCTGTCCGAAACAGCATTTTCTCGCTCATTTCCAGAGTATCTCGTCACGATTATATATTACATCAAATTTTAAATTTTATTTATCCGCTCGTCCGAACCGACAATCACCCCGGTGTAATAGAAGAAGTCAACGAGCTTCGTGCTCGGGTAGTGGCTTTGGAGAATATGGTGCAGAGATTACAAACACCAGCAGCAGCATCAGCAGCATAACCAGTAACACCATCATCAACGCCAATAGTACCATTACCACCCCAACCACAACCACGTCGTAAACCTCAACTTTACACTCTGTCCCACGAGCACCAATGTCATACGCCCTGTAGATACCAAGGAATACCAACAACAATAACTGACGAAATATTAATTCATAACTTCATTGGAGAAACATTCCGCGCAGATTATGTAATCTCTAAAGTCTTAGAGATTATCTAATCTAGCCCTAACCATAAATCAGTTAAGCGAACCAAAATGATAGAAGGAAGAGTAGAAACCCTGACAAAAATGATGTGTGATTAACAAGCTAAACTTGTTTTACCAACAACATCAACAGTACCGTCAGCGTCACCAGCATCAACAGTACAATCAACATCAGAATCAACAACACCTATAACATCACAAACTCCGTCAGCTCAAGAATCACTATGGAAATCATTACGAATCAATAACCCGTATATTGTATCAATGAGTTATGAAGAATTAACTCATTCCCTTTGAAGAAATTATATGTATATTTTATATATTTTGAAATAAAAATAAATCTTTCCGTGCTAAGCTATTGTGTGTGAATCTTAACTACTCAGTTAATTCATATTACAAATATGCAATAATGTACGTCCTTCGGCCGCAACTTAACCAGCGTTAACTACAATCTCTGTCGCAATTCAACAAATTCCAATTAATAATAAATCAAGTATATATTTGATTTTACACTTTCATCATCGATGTACCCGAAACTTTTCAGATAACATCATTCGTACTTTGCGAAATTCACAAGAATTCCACGAACCGAACATCATACATCAACAAATAAAGAAGTATTGATTCATAATTTCAATGTCATTAAAGAAATACTGCGTAAAAGTTATGTACTTTTTAAAGCCTTTAGGGATTATTCAATTCTAGTTTCAACCGTAAATCAAATGAATTTAATTTAACATTAACTCATTAAATCTATGTTACATCTGAAGAAAATATACATATATATATTTTCATAAAGACTGTAATAAAATTCTTTTGTACAAAATATTAATTGTGAAATTTTTTTAACGGGTAGGTAATACCCGAGAGATATATAAATTCACAATTAATATATTACATTCTTCGAATCTGATTCAGCAAATTATCCATTATACTCCCTACTTTCACAACAATATACATTCTTTTATAGAAATCAAAACAACCATACTCATTCAAAATTTGATTACATATTCTGATTTTGAAATCTCAAAATTCAACTTGAGATATGACCAAAATCATCACTCTTAGATCCTTACATCTTTCACAAGCTATATTTTGACTTCAAAACTGTGTTAGAACATCAAATGTATGTTAACGATTACAATCTGTGTTCAAACCCTTCAAAAATTTCTGAAGACACTTCGAATGATGAGCAATCGAGATGATGATCCAACCACATGTTACCCACAGTTATGTACCTGAAAAACTCTTGAAACCAAAGTAAAAGTTTAAACAACGTATCCGCGTCAGATTCTTTAGCATTTATTAGCAAAAATAACTTTGCGACTCCTATTCAAAGTAGCCAGTTTTGTCACAGCTCCAGCAAGTCAACTTCGACTTTTCAGTCAAACTAACCTTATTATAACCTTGAGATATACACCATCGTTACCAGGGAACCTTTTACATTCCACCACATTATTAACAGATGTATCAACAACTTCATTACCCTTTGACTTTAGCCTCTCCAAAAAGTCATTATAATTATTTATTGAAACCCCATCATTTACTCATTCGCATCTTGTAATGAGAATTTCCATACGAATCATTGGGAATTAGCTATCAGTATTTTGAAATCTCGCAGCATGTCTACGCCAACAGTTATATGTATATATATAGCGTCTATCTTCTGAACTTAATTTGAATGTGAAGATTCTGAAAAACACTTCGAACTACGAATTGGTTCTCCGAAAATGGAAAAATACTGATGAAGCAGCAAAAAAAAACTATAAACGACCTTAACAGTAAAAGTTTGATGATAATGAATAGGTGTGCTGACAAAGCGCAGAAAAAGAGAAGTCTTGGAACTGGAAAACGGATTGAGCAAAGTATGAAGGAGGCTGTGGACAAATTACAAAGACTGAACTTGACTTCAAAGGATCCAAATAATTCAGTATCTGCTGAAGTCATTAACGAATACCTTGCTCCTGACTCTAAACCCCTGCGGACAATATTCTTCATCATCCTCTGATATTAGAAATTCTAAAATATCATCATATCTTTCATTATAAATATCCTCCATATTTCTGAAGATATTTTCTTAATTTTTCTTATTTGAAATCATTTACCTCTTCGCGCTATCTGTATTACATCATAAAAGAAACTATTTTAGTTTCTAAATTCTGAAACATTCAAGTTTAAAATAGGAATATTTTGAAGTAGTGTTGGGAACTGAAGCATGAATTAGTATAATATAATGACACTTGATCAATGTGATTATATTACAGTAAGTCATGCTGAGTTTCTAAATGGAACGTGATGATTCACAGATCATAACATCATCATGTACCATGTTATACGACTCTTGTATTCTATTTAACCTCTAAAATATCTAGAAAATATTTCTTGATGATTCGGCCTTTTCCAAGGTATTTTAGTAATTTGACAAGTCAAGATCGTGCCATCACAATTTCCTTCCTAGAACATTAACAATGTTCATTTCAAAATTCGTATCTGTGAATTCTGGACCATTACAAGTGGTGCTTAATCGCAAGAAGAAGAAACGAAAGGACAAAACTTCGAAATAGAAATTGGGGTATAAATTGCAGCAAATAAAAGAGAGCATTAACTGTGAATGATAATGATTATAGAAGACATAAGCAGAGACTTTGAAATATAAGGGAACATATAAAGCCCAACGACAAACCAGAAATTATAAACCATATATATCGATGCATATAGCAATATAAAGACACGGGAGAACTAGGAACACTATAAACCCAAGAGTATAGTAGAAGTAAATAGATTCTTCCGGCGGTAGATGAAGAAAAAGAAGAATGACCGATATGAAAGTTAGAAGTATATCGAGAATCAGAACTGGATGGAGCATATTGTTGAATACTTTAAAATATGAGTTGAGGGGGAAAGAATAGAAGGTGATGAAACATGACTAGGAACTTAGAAATCAACAGATTTAACTCACACAATGGCAAAATAAGTGAATCAAACCCTCTAGTGAATAGGTTAAGTTTTTTTTTTTAATTAATTTAGTCAAACCACAACTAAATCAAGTGTGATTAGATCAAAACCTAGAGCTATTATTCACCACCTGGGTGATTTGGACTGAGAGAGAATCGAAGGAGCTCACTAGATCTGAGTGTGTGTAACAAATGAGAGGCTTAACCTAAAATGAAGAACATAAGACTTTATATACCCCTGCTGTTGACACACCCATACGATTTATTCATCACACGTACGAGTTGGCTTCATCAACCGTACGGGTGATCACTCGCTCGTGTCTTATCATTTAGGTTGTAATTGTGACTTAGCTCAGCATCAACCATGCGTATGAGCCTGTCAGCCGTACTAGTGAGGCTTCACTCGTACGTCTGACTAAGTCTAACATAGTCAAACATCTAAATCTCGTTCCTGTAGTTCCTGTAACCACATACAACCACGGATAGGATAATAACGAGCAATCATGGTGGCCTGTAAACTGTTGTACCTGCAATGGACGTGGGTAGATGTCTAGGGACTTGCATAAAATGCATCAACAGATGGTGTGAGTTGTAAGGAAATGAAGGAGGTGAATTTATAAGAAAATCTCCGACAGAACAATTAAAATGGATGATCGCATTTAAAGCAGATCCTAATTCCCTTGATTACCGGAGAGTCAAATCTTATTAAGAAGATTTTCTTCAAATCCCTTGAAATCTGGGAATCAATCATATCTATGTCAAATGATAAGATGAATCTACACTTACTCATTTCACTCTTCTATATTAGCTTCATTAGTACTCTTCATATAAATAGATTGTTTATCCAAATTATTCGCTGATGATAAAACTCTAATTTTCAGCCCGTATGCATCATGATAACATACTTATTATCATTCACGACCTTTCCACTCAAATTTTGGGACGAAATTTCTTTAACGGGTAGGTACTGTGACAACCCGAAAATTTCCAACCAAATTTAAACTTTAATCTTTATATGTTTCCGACACGATAAGCAATATTTGTTAAGTTAAATTTCAAGAATTTTAAACTATGTTCATACATTCATTCAACCTCGACCAAGTTCCAACGATTCACGAACCATTAAACGAATATGATTATATATGTATATGTGTATATATATTATAACTTGAAACGTAAACAAAATATTAGATTAAATACTTTATATGATTGTATCTGTTTCAAAATGTTTATCAATGGAATTAGAAGATAAGATCAAATGATTGAATTATCAGATATATTGAATTATGATTACAAGTCTCTGTTGAAAGGCCCACGTTGATTTGAGAAATCTTTTCATTTTAACAATATTCGGAAAATGGTAAAGTGATTTATAAATATGAACAAATTGTCAATCATTGAGAACTAGACAAAGGATAGTGGAAGATTGAATCTCATAAAGACTCGATTGATCTATTTAGTTTCAAACGTACAAAAACGTTTTCAGTTTAAAAAGAACTTTATTATTAAAACGTATATAACTTTTATAAATATCTAGAACCACTTTTGAAAACTCATTACTTAACTAGTATGATAAAGATAACGATATTTATATTTTATTTTATTAAATATATATAACGATTTAAATTAATATTATATATATTTATACGCGTATTATACGTACATAGTTTTATACTTTTACTATACTTAAACTTTACCTTTACTTTATTTTTACTTTACTTTAACTTTAATAATTCATACTTTAATAATTCACTTTAATAATTCATACTTTAATAATTCACTTTAATAATTCATACTTTAATAATTCACTTTAATAATTCACTTTAATAATTCATACTTTAATAATTCAAAAATCTATTATAAATAGAATTCAATAGGTTTCATTATTTCAAAGAAACTTGAAAATAGTTTTCTCTAAACTCTCTCAATCGATTTACATATATATATATTTACTCCGTATTATCTCAAGATATTATTAGTATACATAAAATATTACGACGGAGTGCTGTCCGAGTGATTTCAAAGTTGTTTTTTCGAGTGGGATAAGATTAAGGAAATTATGGGTTATAGCTATGGAGGTGATTGAGTATGGTTCATGGGTATGCTCGTGAGGTCAATATAGTGTTTATCATCTCCGTTGCGTTTACGTACCTTTCCTGCAATATTGAATTTCAATATTGATATGTGAGTACTCATAATTTAATTTTTACATACTAATAGTGTATCCCTGACTAGTGCTCGAGTATATAGGATTATGCATGCTTGTACTTTTGATATTGCCATTAGATAGGTTATGTTGATTCCTGAATTAGTTACATATACGATTGAGATAAGGTATAAGATATGCATGTCGTTGGAAAGCTAGCGAAAAATAGTTGAATTTTGGTTTAAGAATCACTTGAATCCAAGTAATGGTTAGAAAGTTATGAAATAAACAAATTGCATAATTAATTTCGTAATTAAAATTGCTGATGATAATTAGTGAACTAATTTTCTGGGTTATAAAAAGTGGTTATTTGGATTCTACTCGTCGAGTAGATGAATTTTCATATAAATCACATCTCGTTTCGTTGAACGGTTGTCAAGTTATGGACAAAAGAAGTTTTGTAAATTTTGATGAAATGTCGAAACGGGAACTGAAATTCTCGCTGATCTGCGTTGTTTCATATATAAAAAAAAATACCACTAAATTCTTTGCTGTAAGGTCTAATAAACAACTCTAGCCGTTTGTCAATTCGAGTCTCGACGATTTTTCTAAAAATCATCAAAGTTGACAGTTTGGTCACATTTTAAAATTCTAAAAAGAGCTGAAACTTTTTTATTTAAAAATGTCAGTTTTGTATCAGTTGTCATGGTCGGCCTGATATGTGTTTACTCTTGCCAAAAATCATGTTATATCTTTGTGGTAACGAGAATTTGCAGGCTTTGACCGTTTGTCAATACGAGTTTTGAGGAATTTTCTAAAAATCTCCAAAGTAGGCTACTCGGTCACTTTTGTAAATTTATTAAAGCTGAAAAATTAACTTTGAAACACCGAAAACGCGTTGGCAACTACGAGTTGTCTAGGTTTAGTTTACTTCTGTAATATTTATGCTAAATTTTTTTGGTAATGTGTAACTTTTATCTTTGGCCGTTTATCAATCGGAGTTCCGATAATTTTTCTAAAAATAGCTGAAGTGGCCCGTTTAGTCATGTTTGACCGAAAATCATTTTTGTATAAGTTATTATATATTTGCATGCGACCTCATTTTTACTTTGACCTTTGACTTTTGACTTTAACCTTTGACTTTTGACTTTGAACTTTGACTTTTCCTGTTAACTTTTCAGTTAACTTTTTGTTTTGATTTTCTCCTAAAAAAAAAAAAAAAAAAAAAAAAACCTAAAATACTATTTTATGATTATGAAACCATTTGTATTACGTTGTTTCACGTCACCTTTTACTAGAATCTTAATTGAGCATGAGTAATATAACATGTTACTATACTGTAGAGTCAGACTCGAGCTATAGGATAGGATTACACTATGATCTGACCTAAATTGCTATACAAATATTGACCAACATATAAATATATATAATTAATATAGGTTCGTGAATCCGAGGCCAACCTTGCACTTGTTCAATGACGTTATATGTATTTTTACTACGAAATACAGTATGGTGAGTTTCATTTGCCTTTTTACCCTTTATATTTTTTGGGACTGAGAATACATGCGCTTTTATAAATGTTTGACGAAATAGACACAAGTAATTGAAACTACATTCTATGGTTGAATTATCGAAATCGAATATGCCCCTTTTTATTAAAGTCTGGTAATCTAAGAATTAAGGAACAGACACCCTAATTGACGCGAATCCTAAAGATAGATCTATCGGGCCTAACAAACCCCATCCAAAGTACCGGATGCTTTAGTACTTCGAAATTTATATCATGTCCGAAGGAGGATCCCGGAATGATAGGGGATATTCTTATATGCATATTGTTAATGTCGGTTACCAGGTGTTCACCATATGAATGATTATTTTTGTCTCTATGCATGGGACGTATATTTATGAGAACTGGAAATGAAATTCTTGTGGTCTATTAAAATGATGGAAATAAATGATTATGATAAACTAATGAACTCACCAACCTTTTGGTTGACACTTTAAAACATGTTTATTCTCAGGTGTTAAAGAAATCTTCCGCTGTGCATTTGCTCATTTTAAAGATATTACTTGGAGTCTTTCATAGCATATTTCGAAGAACGTTGCATTCGAGTCATTGAGTTCATCAAAGATTATTATTAAATCAATTTATAGTTGGATAGTGGATATTATGAAATGGTATGCATGCCTGTCAATTTTCGATGTAAAGAAAGATTGTCTTTTAAAAACGAATGCAATGTTTGTAAAATGTATCATATAGAGGTCAAATACCTCGCAATGTAATCAACTATTGTGAATCGTTTATAATGTATATGAACGGGTCCTTTCACAATCCGTTATCCAACCGAAAACGTAACAGATTTTTTTATAACCAATTCCTCTAGACGGCGTCCAGTTATCTGGACGGCGTCCAGTTATGAAGGCCAGGAAGGCGTCCAAGCAATCTGGACATCGTCCAAATGGTCTTCCAGCTGCTGTCCAAAATGCCCATTTCATGCGAAAGAAAAACACGTTTCCCGACACTTTTAAACGAAACAAAATATTACAGCACTTCATATTAAGTAAAACTAAGAAGTTTTCACTATTAAACAAGTTTTACGACATCGGGCCCACATCAGCCATTTTACGGAATACATACAAAAACACGAGTTTCGACCCAAATGAGTTTAAGTACCAAACAACTACGAGCATGATGTTTGGGGATAAACTACCCTATCCTAGGTCGAATCCAAAAGTAATCCAAGCAAGCATCAAAAGGGAAATCATCTAATCTCGAGCATACCTTTGCCAAATCCGCCTTCGCACCTAAAAATGTAAACAACGAGAGGGTAAGCTAATGCTTAGTGAATGCAATACTTATACATATACATATATAGTTTACCTACGTGCATCCACTTACAAATACCAAGCAACAAACGTATAAACGAGCTAGCAATACCAATCATACAACTAGCACAATGTTAGTATATAATTCACCTCAAATATAAACTAAGCGTAAACAAGGCATAAACATGCTAACCATTCTCCGCTTTGGTACTACCGACTTGTAGCCGACCAATAACGTCGAGTCTTACTCGTACGATGTCACCGACTTGTGACTCATCATATGGTGTCACTGACTTGTGAATCACCAAAGGGTGTCACCGACTTGCGAACCACCCACTAATACGTATGGGTCACCGACTCGTGAAGCACCACCTAGTGTCACCGACTTGTGAACACTATGAAGTGTCACCGACTCGTGAATCATTTCCCCGACTTATGGTATCACTGACTTGTGAATCACCATCTAGTGTCACCGACTTGTGAACACTATGAAATATCACCGACTTGTGAATCACCTAACGAAACCCTAAAGGGGTCACCGCCTCGTGAACCACCATGAGGTGTCACCGACTTGTGAGTCACCTAACGAGACACTACCGACCCGTAGTTCTCTTCACCCATAACCTCAATAAGTCACCATCTTGTGACATAATGCCCAATACTCACGATGTGGCACCTAAGGCCCACATCACGTACGAGTAAATAAACTACATACATACATGTATAAATATTCCACTCACCTCGATTACAAGAAAGGTAACTCCGACTTGAGCTCCTAATCATCTAATGTGAATCACCTAGATAATTTACAAACAAATAAGCTAAACACTCTAGCTTATGTCCAAAATACCATAAGTGCAAATTCGACTCAAAAGCACTTCCGAGCACAATCCGCGCCCAAACTAACCAATAATCACTAACACAAGTGAAAATGGCCCTAATTCACCAATTTACCCAACTCATAAGTGTTAAACACTTATCTTACCCAATTTGACACCAAACCCTAATTTTGACCCATTTCAAAATTATTCAACCAAAATACACTCACATGGGTTTCAACACATCCATTATCACTAACCTAGTGATTAACTCATTTTGCAAGTCTTGAACTTAATCAAAACATCAACCAACCCAAAATCCACCAACAACACTATAAAACCCGATTACTAGCATCACTAAACTCACTTTGTGAGTTTAAATGGGTTTATCAACAATTCAAGCTCAAACCCTAACTTGAATATTAAATTAAACAATGAAATTCGGAGTTAGAACTTACCACCACAACCAAAACGTAGCTAGAAGCGAGATGAATAACTTTAAAACCCGAGCTTTGGTGAGAATCCAACTCTTTCTTTTCCAAATTAAGCTCTCTATCTAAACTCTTCCTCTCTCTCTCTCCAGAATGGATGAGAGTGTTTGTGTGGGTGAAATGTGATCCACAAATGGATCTAGATCAGTTTTGAGGGCTCCAACTGACACCTAAGTGAATTTACCAAAATGCCCCTTTTTAAAATAAAATAAAACAGCTGGCCCGATAGTACATCTGGATGGCGTCCCAAATATTGGATGGCGTCCAATGCTTCACTGCTGGACGGCGTCCTAAATCTTTGGACGACGTCCCACTTAGCTGAAAATGAAAACAGGGTCTTACATATAATATGCTACACTACAACACATAACCATGGTTAACCAATCATACAAGGGAATGGTACTCGTGAAAGACCATCGGAGTTCACAACATCTGTTAGTGCACTTAACACCGCGTATTACTAACCCCCGAGTGGTGTCTTAACACCGCGACTCACCCACCCTCTACGACAATGTGATGTCTTAACACCCCGACTAACCCACATGTCATTAATCCCAGAGTGGTGTCTTAACACTGCGACAAACCCACTCGCCACGTAAAATGTGGTGTCTTAACACCGCGACTAACCCACATATCATGCCACACAAATAAATACATTATATACATACATGTATAATTATTCCACTCACCTTGCATCCAAAACGAAGGTAAGCCAACAAGCTCTTCAACCGTCAATGAAATCACCTATTACATTAACATAAATCAACACTTATCTAAATAGAGCTTCCGACCCGCCCAAATAGACACCTAGTGCAAATGTTCACCTTTTGCACTTACAATGCCAATCGTAGGCCTAAATCACCAACAATCACTAAAGCTTGTGACCAGGGCATTAAATCACCTAACTACACATCACTAGGTCGTTAAATTCGTGCTAGTGCATGATAGTGCTCTAAACGAACATATATTTAGTCGCAATATCATCCCAATATGTAAAGTTTTTAGTTGTAATTATTCTATATTTAAGTTGTAATAGTTTAAATAAATAAATGTGAAGATAAAGCACGAGGATTAAAGAATTGAAGAAAAAGTGCCACTAAAGCCTGAAAAGTGACACTAAAGCCATAGTGCACTCAAAAGTGCCACTAAAAGTGAGTTAAAGACTTGCGCGGATTTTGGGACTCAACGGACCAAAAATTACAAGTCAACTATGCACAAGAATATAATATAATATTTAAATAATTATATAAATTATTTATATATTATATATATTATATTAAATAACGTCGACAAGCTAGAAAACAAGGCATGTGGGCTGGATCCAGGTGGCCATGCGATCGCATGGCCTGGAAGCCATTTTTCCATGCGATCACATGGGCTGAAAATTCTGGCCACATCTATAAATACCAACGAATTCGACCAGAATAATTACACCAAAAATATATTACTCACTCTATAAGATAGTATATATAATATATATATATATATATATATATATATATATATATATATATATATATATATATATATATATATATATATATATATATATTAGTTTAGTTTTATATTATATTAGTTTGGGTAATGTAAAGGTTATTTTATGGGTTCTAAAGTCGAAGTTCTGTCCATGTAACACTACGCGATAAATAATCAATGTAAGTTATGTTCTCCTTTTTAAATTAATGTCTTGTAACTAAGTTATTATTATGCTTATTTAAATCGAAGTAATCATGATGTTGGGCTAAATATTAAAGATGGGGTAATTGTGCTTTTTACCATAATTGGGGTTTGAACAAAAGGCCAACACTTGTGGAAATTAGACTATGGGCTATTAATGATCTTTATATTTGTTTAATTGAATGATAGTTCGTTAATTTAATATAAAAATTACAATTGGACGTACCTATAAATAACCACATACACTCGATCGGACACGATGGGCGGGATATTTATAAGTACTAATAATCGTTCATTTAACCGGACACGGGAATAGATTAATAGTCAATGGACTTATTAAAACAGGGGTGAATTACATACAAGGAAAATTGGTGTAACTATAGTTTAAGTCCCCAATTAGTTGGAATATTTGACTTCGGATATAAGAATAATTTGACGAGGACACTCGCACTTTATATTTATGACTGATGGACTGTTATGGACAAAAACCATATGGACATATCAAATAATCCAGGACAAAGGACAATTAACCCATGGTAATAAACTAAAATCAACACGTCAAATATCATGATTACGGAAGTTTAAATAAGCATAATTCCTTTATTTTATATCTCATCGCACTTTTATTTACTGTCATTTTATTTATTGCACTTTTAATTATCGCACTTAAATTATCGTCATTTATATTTTTCATTAGGTTTTAATTGTGACTTAAAATATAAAATCGACAAACCGGTCATTAAACAGTAAACCCCCTTTCATATTATTATTATATATAAAAATATATATTTTGTACAAATATAGTTGTTTAAAATATAGTGTAAAATAAGTCGTCTCCTTGTGGAATGAACCGGACTTAATAAAAACTATACTACTCTACGATTTGGTACACTTCCTATAGTGTTGTAGCAGAGTTTAGGTATATCCACTCTATAAATAAATAAATAACTTGTGTAAAATTGTAACGTATTTAATAGTATTTTGTAGTAAAAATATAACTATTTCGTATACACCTCTGCACACATCAGTGCACTTTCGACCCCAAAACCCATTTCAACCTAATACTAGGTGAAACCCTAAACTTGTAAGTCTCATTTTCCAAATCACTAGTTAATCAATTTCATTAGTGAACTTTAACCAAGATTTACTTCTTTTATTAGTCATTTCATCAACTAGCTCAAAAGTCAACAATTTTAGGTTACTTACACTTACACCCAACCCATAAACCCCCAATTTCACATGAACTAGGGTGTATGTACATACTAGTCTCAATTAAACTCATTTGACACACTTAATCACAAGATTTAGAGTTTAAGGCTTACCACAACACACAAAAAGATGTTAGGAGGTAGATCCACGCAAGATGGAACCCGATCTAGCAAAATCTACTTAAAAACTTCACAAATCTACTTTCTCTCACTACTCTCTCTACTTTATGAAGAAGATGATAAGGTTGGTGAATGGGGTTAATGAGCCCCATCAACCCTTTTGGTAGCCTAAAAACTGGCCTCAAGTAAAAACTCCACAATACCCCTCCTTAAAATTAATTGAAAACAAGAATTTTCCATCAGACCGCAGCCGCGCCGCGCCCCCATGGACCGCGTCGCGACCTAAAACAGGAAAATGAAGCCGCCTGCTTTTATTATATAAATAATATGTATGTTCCAAACTCGGGTCTTACAACTCTCCCCCACTTGATTCGGATTGCGTCCTCGCAATCCAAGCCGTATTACACGCAGGAAGATACACCAAAACAAATTCTTCGGATTGCAACGTAAACTCGGAACCCTTTTGATGTCGCCATTGGACTTTAGAAGTCCTCACCTCTTTATTATGTAACATTTTGACCTTTTCATCAAGGATGGCAATAGGTTCTTCGACATACTCCAACTTGTTTTTTAAAGAAATCTCATCCAACGGTACCCACGTAGAGTCATTTGCAAGACACTTACGGAGGTAGGAAACATGGAATGTGGTATAAATCCCCGTAAGTTCTTCGGGTAGCTCTAGTCTATATACAACTACGCCAACACAATCCAAGATTTTGAAAGGCCCAATAAATCGAGGAGCTAACTTTCCCCGCTTTCGAAACCGGATAATACCCTTCTATGGCGAAACCTTAAGCATCACCATGTCACCTTCTTAGAACTCAATCGGCGGGCTTTATTTATCGGCATAGGATTTTTGTCTATCTTGCGCCGCCTTTAGTCGAGCCCGAATCATCTTAACTTTACTATTCATCTCTAAAACCAAATCGGTACTTCCAATTTCCTTTTGTCCCACTTCACCCCAACAAACCGGAGTTCGACACCTTCGCCCATAAAGCATCTCGTAAGGTGGCATCCCGATACTAGTATGATAACTATTGTTGTACGAGAATTCCACCAAATAAAAGTGCTCATCCCAACTACCGCCGAAATTGATGACACACGCCCGTAGCATATCCTCCAACGTTTGATTCGTACGCTCGTTTTGACTGTCCATTTGAGGATGGTACGCCTGCTCATTTTCAATTGTGTACCCATATCTTCATGAAACGTATTCCAAAATCGAGATGTGAAACGAGTATCCTGATCCGAAACAATTGGTATAAGAACCCCATGTCTCAATATCACTTCCTTGATAAACAACTTGGACAAAGTCTCCGACGAAATCGCCTCCCGGATGGGGAGAAACAATGCACTCTTTGTCAACCGATTAACTATCACCCAAATTGTATCAAATTGAGTTCTCGCCGTCTTTGGTAACTTTGTAATGAAATCCATGGTAATGTGCTCCCACTTCTATTTCGGGATTTATAACAGTTGTAACATACCATATGGATTTTGGTGTTCGGCCTTAACTTGAAAACACGTAACGCATTGCTCAACATACTTAACCATGTCACGTTTCATTCTGGGCCACCAATACTCTTTCTTCAAGTCAAGGTACATTTTTGACGCATCCAGATGAATGGAATACTTTAACTTATGTGCTTCATCAAATAGCACCTGTCAGTAACCACCCATCTTAGGCACCCGCACCCTTCCTTGAAAGGACAACAAACCATGCGGGCCTAAGGCAATTGTCTCCGTTTGCCCCATGATTCATTCTTCATGCTTGTTGTTAACAAAAGCTTCAATTTGAATCTCACCAAGCTTTACAAGAAAATCGTTAGTGATAGTCATGCGTAACGATCCCACTCGTATTGTCGGATATCGACTCTTTTGAATTAATGCATCCGCAACCACATTCGCCTTACCCAGATGGTAAAGTATCTCACAATCGTAGTCTTTTAACAAATCGATCCACCTACATTAACGATTGTTCAAACCTCGTTGATCAAATAGATGTTTCAAACTCTTATGATCCGAATAAATCGTACACTTAACATCATACAAGTAGTGACGCCAAATTTTCAATGCATGAACCACCGCCGCCAATTCAAGATCATGAGTCGGATACCTATTTTCGTGTTCCTTTAATTGTCTAGAGGCATAAGCGATGACTTTATCCCATTGCATTAGAACATATCCGAGCCCATTTATCGAGGCATCACAATAAACCTTCATATCTACAATTCCTTCTGGTAACACCAACACCGGAGCTTGACACAATTTCTCTTTTAACAATTGAAAAGCAATTTCTTGCTCGTTCTCCCAATTGAATCTTACATTCTTCCTCGTCAACTTTGTCAATGGAGAAGCGATTTTAGAAAAGTCTTGGATAAACCGACGATGATAACCGGCCAATCCTAGAAAACTTCGAATTTCCGTGGGTGTAGTCGGTTGTTTCCAACCCTTTACCGCCTCTGTCTTCCCCGGATCTACTCGAATACCTTCTTTATTCACAATATGGCCAAGGAATTGCACTTCCCTTAGCCAAAATTCACACTTGGAGAATTTAGCATACAACTTCTCCTTCTGCAACGTCTTCAACACCTCACACAATTGATGTTCATGTTCCTTCATACTCTTAGAATAAACGAGATGTCGTCAATGAACACAATCACTAACTTGTCCAACATAGGTTAGCACACTTGGTTCATAAGATCCATGAATGCCGCAGGCGCATTCGTAAGACCAAAAGGCATTACTACAAACTCAAAATGCCCGTAGCGAGTTCGAAAGGCCATTTTCTCAATATCTTCCTCATGGACCCGCATTTGGTGATAACCGGACTGTAAGTCAATTTTAGAAAAGTAAGTCGCGCCTTGGAGTTGGTCAAACAAATCGTCAATCCGAGGCAATGGGTAATGATTCTTGATCGTCACTTTGTTCAACTCCCTATAATCGATACACATCTGCATACTACCATCTTTCTTCTTTACGAATAAAACTGAAGCACCCCACGGCGAAGCACTTGGTCGGATAAAACCCTTTTCAAGCAACTCTTGGGTTTGATTCACGAACTCTTGCATTTCCATTGGCGCTAAACGATAAGGAGTTTTAGCAATGGGGGTAGCCCCCGGAACCAACTGAATGCGAAATTTAACTTGTCTTTTCACCGGAACACCCGGTAACTCATCCGAAAAAGGTCTTCGAATTCATTAACCACCGGAATATCACGAATGGACGAAGGCTATTCACGTGTATCAACTACATGTGCAAGAAAAGCCATGCCACTGCCACTAAGGAAACGACGTGAACGTGCATAAGTGCATAATGGTACGAGTCTCCTCCAATTATCATCATGAATAATTAGCTCTCCCCCATTAGGGGCCTTTACACGAATAAACTTTTCATGGCATGCAATATCGGCTCTATAACAATCGAGCCAATCCATACCAACAACGATATCAAACTCACCCAAAGTCATCGGGATAAGATTGATTTTAAAGGTTTCGACACCTAACATAACATTACAATTTTTACACACATCGACCCCCAGCACCGTCTTACCATCCGCTATTTTGACTTCTACCAGATCACTCAACTTAGCTAGCGGTTTATTAAGCCTAGGCATAAATCTTGGGGACACAAAAGATAAATTAGCACCTCTATCAAATAGTATCCTCGCCGGATAAGAGTTAACCATGAAAGTACCTGAGACAACTTCATTGGATTGTTTGGCTTCATCATTAGTCATCAAATAATTTCTTCCCCTAGCCGTAGCCGCCTCTTTCTCTAACTTCATAACTTAATTGCTCCGTAAATCGGGACACTCCAACTTTCGATGACCTTATTTTTGACAACCAAAACAAGTGAGTTTGTTTGTTGAGGATGGTTTCAGGCAATCACGAGCCATATGACCCTTTTGCCTACAATTGTATCATGCAAAAGAAAAACCCCAGAAGCACCGTTCTTCACACTATCGACGCTCTCGGTTTGCTAAAGACGAAGTCACTCTCTCTCGGAGTAAGCGACTCAAAACCCTTAGCTATGTCAAACAACTCATAAAAAGTTTTCACCGAGTTCCTACTAATCTTTTCTAGATAGTTGTCATTCAAGGTTCGATAGAAGTCTTCCTTCAACATATGATCATTCCCGACATACTCCAGTAAAAATTGGGTCTTCGATAACAAAGTGGACTTGAGAGTGTTCAAATCCATCGACCCTTGTTTTAAGGCATATAACTCATCCTTAAGCCTCGAAAGATCGGACGAAGTTCGGTATTCTTTGAAAAACTCCTCCTTGAATTCATCCCACGTGAAACTCATACTTTTCTCTTCACCGTAAAGTCAGATTTTTGCGTCCCACCACAACTTTGCATCACCTCTCAACATGCTACTATCGTACCTCGTCTTCTTATCGAGAGGGCACTCACTAGTACGAAAGGCCCCCTATATGTCGGAGATCCAATGAGCACTCTTCAGTGGGTCTCGTTCACCATCAAAAGTGGGAGGTTGAGCATCCTTGAAATTCTTATAGTGGAAGTCTCACTTTCCAACAATATCGTCTTGATTCTTAGGGACCCTTTGCACGAACTCGTCTTGAACAATAGCACTAACTTGTTCCTTGATTAGATCAGTTACTTGTTCGTCAACCGACTCTAGGGACATCTTCTTAACATCCGCTAGAAAAGTCGCATGATGCTTTTGTAAAATGGCCTCAATCTTGGCCGAGAACTCGGAGTCTTCGCTCGTACCTCCGTTATCAGTATCGTGCCCGTTTCTCATCTTCATTATAAGAAACAAAATAAATTAATTAACGAAGCACACACAAAATGCACACATCATCCCATCTTTCATGATAATCATTGTACATCACTCATTTGATACGATTTGGATCTCGTAGCAATGGTAGCTAATCATTGCTAAGCGAGCATGTCGCATTAACTCGTTGGTACAATGATCATCTCATTGGGAGCTGAAGGTCACCAGCCTCAAAAATGACTGTCACCACTTTACACTGTTTCACGCGGCGTGCCCCCATAGGGTCGCGGCGCGGCTCCAACTTGGATCTGATTCTGCCTTCCGTTGAAACATAAGGCCTCCAAATTTTCGAACTTTAATCATACAATAACTTAGAAGGCTTCCCACGACATATTTAAAGAAGTTTACATGTTTGAAATCATAATCGAGTGTTCTAACAACCGGGCCACATTTGCCCATTTTACAACCCAAAATATAAGTTTCGACCTGACAAGTTTAAATGCCAAACAAATCAGAGCATGGTGTTTGGGGTTAAACTACCCAAACCTAGGTCGAACTTCAAAAGCAATTCTTCTAACATAATCGAAAGGGGAGATCTCTAATCCAAATGTATTCCCTTGCCTTTATCCACACCGGAGCCTAAAAAGAGTAAACAACGAGAGCGTAAGCAAAACGCTTAGTGAATGCAATAATTATACACATACATATATAATATACCTATTTGCAAACACTTAAACACATACAGCATACACGCTAGCAATTTAATTAGCTTACCGTCTCAAGGTATAAGGCTAATAATTCCAATACCGCCACTAGCATATCCAATAGCATATAATCGAAATAATATAATATGCTCCACTACAACACATAACCATTATTAACCAATCATAAAAGGGAATGATACTCGTGAAAGACCATCGGAGTTCACAACATCCGTTAGTGCACTTAACACCGCGTATCACTAACCCCCGGGTGGTGTCTTAACACCGTAACTAACCCACCATCTACGACAATGTAGTGTCTTAGCACCACGATTAAACCACATGTCATTAATATCATAGTGGTGTCTTAACACCGTGACTAACCCACTCGCTACGTAAAATGTGGTGTCTTAACACCGCGACTAACCCACATTTCACGCCACACAATGAAATGACCCATCCTAATCCATCCGGACAAAGTCCACATCGATTACAAACGATTCACAATAGTTGGTTACATCACGAGGTACTTGACCTCTATATGATACATTTTACAAACATTGCATTCGTTTTGAAAAGACAACTTCCTTACATCGAAAATTGACGATATGCATACCATTTCATAATATATCTAATTATAATTATATTAATAATAATCTTGATGAACTCGACGACTCGAATGCAACGTCTTTTGAAATATGTCATGAATGACTCCAAGTAATATCTTTAAAGTGAGTAAATGCACAGCGGAAGATTTCTTTCGTACCTGAGAATAAACATGCTTTCAAGTGTCAACCAAAAGGTTGGTGAGTTCATTAGTTTAACATAAATAATCATTTTCATCATTTTAATAGACCACAAGATTTCATATTTCAATATACATCCCATACATAGAGATAAAATTCATTCATATGGATTGAACACCTGGTAACCGACATTAACAATATGCATATAAGAATATCCCCATCATTCCGGGATCCTCCTTCGGACATGATATAAATTTCGAAGTACTAAAGCATCCGGTACATTGGATGGGGCTTGTTGGGCCCGATAGATCTATCTTTAGGATTCGCGTCAATTAGGATGTCTGTTCCCTAATTCTTAGATTACCAGACTTAATAAAAAGGGGCATATTCGATTTCGATAATTCAACCATATAATGTAGTTTTGATTTACTCGTGTCTATTTCGTAAAACAGTTATAAAAGCAGCGCATGTATTCTCAGTCCCAAAAATATAAAGAGTAAAAGGAAATTAAATAAACTCACCTAATGTATTTTGTAGTAAAAATACATATGACGACATTGTACAAGTATATGGTTGGCCTCGGATTCACGAACCTATAACATTTGTATATTCATTAATACGTATAGTCGTAATCGAATAAATATATATATTATTATTAGTGATGTTATTTATATATTTAATAATTATAAGTTTCATTATCTATTTATTTCCATTTTATATATATAATTGTTAATATAGTTAAGTTATGTGTAATTAAATACATTTATATATATAATCTTCACTTATAACCTTATTAATATCATTAAAGTCTTTATTTTTCATAATAATCATTATTTTAATAAATGACCTAGATATTAAGTGTTATAACAAATAATGTTAGTTTTAATGATAGTAAATTAATAATTTTTATAAAATAATAATAATAATAATAATAATAATAATAATAATAATAATAATAATAATAATAATAATAATAATAATAATAATAATAATAATAATAATAATAATAATAATAATAATAATAATAATAGAATATTAGTAATGATCATAATAATAACATTAAAAATAATAATACTTATTACCATCTTAAGAACTTAACGGTGTTATATCTATACTTACTTATGTATAGTTATTTTCTTTACAGTATGTACAATCATAGTTATATTCTAATCAATATAAATCCTATATTTATCTAAATACTTATCTTATTCAAGATCATGAGAATGTCCATAATTTCCAATTTTAGTTTATAAAAATATAATACCTATTAATATTCATAATCATAATTGTACGATAATAATAGTAATAATAACAATCTCAATACTAATGATAATATTAACAATAATACTACTTAATAATAATGCTATTAATAATAATAAGATTAGTATTAGTAATAATAATAATAATAACAATCATAAATGAAATTATAATTTTTATAATAATAATAATAATAATAATAATAATAATAATAATAATAATAATAATAATAATAATAATAATAAAAATGATAAATTGATAGATGAACTACCTTCATTGACTCCAAAAAGAATATTAGACTGTCCAAGTCGGGACTCGAACCCGCGACCTCCTGGATACTCGTTAACACCCCACACCACTCTACTGCCTTCCACTTTTCTGATATTTTACGATACTTAATTATATTTATAATAAATATCATAATAATAATAATAAGATATAGATAATATATAAAAAAAAAATCTTCTTTATACCTAATAAAAGGGGAAAGGGGATCTGCTAAAACGGATCGGCGATAGAAATACGCAGGAGGGAAAAAAATTGGTGATTCAAGGTTCATCAATTCATTAGCCAAACAATCGACCAAGCAAAAATCACCAATGTCTAGTAGGTCATCGATTCATCATCTTCATCGTTCGGGCATCAATCATTTCGAATAGCAGGTACACATTATCAATCTTTATTGTATCATAATCATTAACGTATCATCTTCTTGTCCTCGTTACCATCCATTCATCATTAATTCAACATCAATTCATATTCGTTATCACAACAACATTAACAATTGCGGTTTAACAGATACTAGAAATATACTTGCATTTGCTCTGATGGTGTCGGTACTCGGAACAGTAAATAGACGAATAGAAGCAATAGATAAATGATCTTTGTTGTTAAGTTTGAGATGGTGAAGTGGTAATGATTATAGGTTTGATCGAGTAGGAAAGAAAAAAATAAATAAAACGGTATGAGTGGTGGATGTGATTGTTGTAAAGTGGTTTAGAGATCGATTAAATAATAACAAGGATTAGTTTGGAGTTTCTAATAATGTGTGGCTGTCAAACCAATCTAGAAATAGAATTTGCATCATGTTAGTCGATGATGATGATTATTTGATTCAAGAACAAAATCATTATTTAATTATGGTAACAGGTGGTGGTTTGCTTGTTGGAACAAAACAGAAAGCAAGAGAAGAATAAAAAGATACTGGTGGTTATGGTGATGGCTGTCACGGCAGTGGTGGTACTAGGTTGTCGATGATTTCCTTGGTGATTTAATGGAGATGGTTAAAATTGCTCAAGAACAGGTATCTATTTATGTTTTCTCTCAAATTCAGTCTTTTTTTTTTGAAACTCTTCAATTGAAAAGTGGATAGCTGTAAATAAGGATCGTATTCGAAAATATTTCTGCAGTCTCATGAAGTAATCAATTCTTGTTTGTATTACAACTTGATTTCGATAACTCAAGTGGAGCAGACAGGAAGTACAGAAAAATAAAGAAAAAGATCGACTTCTAATCTGATTTTTGGCTTGTTATAGTGATCTGATTCTGATTTAGAAAGGATTCAAAGACATAAAACAAAAGTGATTACAGTTTGAAAGCTATGTAAAACAGATTACAATATTTCCTGTATGTATTAAACTGCTTTTACATGTATATCTATATCTATATACGTATTGGTATATATATCTTTATGTTGTATATGTATGTATTTATACACCTGTATATGTATATCTCTATCCATTTATTTGTACTTGTATAGTTGTATTTATATATGTCCCTATTGTTATTTTTTTTTTTTTTTATAAATATAAACCTATTAATAATAATATTGTTGTTAATTATTATAATAATAATAATAACTAATAATAATAATAGTAGTATTAATGAAAATTATAATATTAATAATAATATTAATGTTAATAATAATATTAATATCAAATTAACTAATATACAAATAATAATAATAATTATTTTAATAATGATAATGATATTACTTATCATGGTACTCATGTTAATAATAAAGGTAAAATAATGCTAGAAAAATATTATAATAATAAGTAATAATATTAATAACTATAAATAATCAACACTAATAACAATAATTTGTATGTTTCAATTTATATATATGCCATTTAATTGTTATACATTTTATATACTATGATATATACACAATCTTAATTTTTGTAAAGAATCATATATGTATGGATATTTATTTTAAAAGCAACTTAATCATTTGGTATACTATTTTACATAATTAATTATAATGATAAATTTTTATTTTAAAATTTCAATATGTTACATCTACTAACATTTATATGCATATACATATTTATTTACAAACAATGGTTCGTGAATCGTCGGGAATAGTCAAAGGTTCACTGAATCCATATAAATAGTTCAAAGGGCAAATGTATACAGGAACACAATTCAAAAACTTTGAGACTCAACATTACAGACTTTGCTTATCGTATCGAAATCAAATAGGATTTCAGGTTTAAATTTGGTCAGAAATTCCCGGGTCATCACAGTACCTACCCGTTAAAGAAATTTCATCCCGAAATTTGAGTGAGGTAGTCATGGCTAACAATAAAAAATGTTTTCATGACAAATTTGAGTTGATGAATGGAGTTTTATCATTATTGACTAATATAGATAAAATGATTCAACTTGGTGAAGCGTACGAATGAAGCTGTCACAATAGATTTAGATAGAGATTTAACTTTTGATGTAGTCACGGTGGAATTTAGAAAATAAGGTGCGTCTTAACTTTTGACGTTGTCTTGGTTGAATTTCGGAATTCAAGGGATTTGAAGAAAATCTTCGAAATCTAAAAGATTTGATTCTTCGGCGAATAAGGAAATTAAGATCTCTATAATTAAATACGGTGATCTGCCTCAATTACTCTGTCTGATATTTCCATTATAAATTAAACTCCTCCGTTCCATTTTTCTCACCATTCCTATACTTTCTTTCTAAATTCAAAAGATTTATGAAAATGCTTAACCCTGTTCTGATCCTTGTTCTTATTCTAACTATCGCAATGATCGTTCTTCTTTTCCAACTCCCACCTGAAGAATCTATTTATTTCTATTATGCTCTAGGGATTATTGTATTTATAATCCTCCCGTGTCTTTATATTGCTATACGTACTGATATCTACGGTTTGTAAATTTTGGTGTTGTCATTGGGCTTTATATTTTCTCTTATATTTTGGATTTCTTTGCCTTTTTATTATTCTCCCGACCTCTAGTAAAGCGAGTAATGGTCCAGAATTCGTAAGTATGGAATTTCGAATGAATATAATGTTCTAAACAAGAAAGAACGTATTAGCACGATTTGATTTGTCAAATTTCCAGAATCACTGAGGATAGAACTATCAAGAATATATTTTCTTGATATGTTCAGAAGTTAAGTAGAATGAAAGAGTTATGTAACATGGCACGTGATGACGTTAGGATCTGTGAATCATCACGTCCCATTAGAAACTCAGCATGACTTACTATAATATAATCACATTGATCAAGTGTCATTATATTATACTAACTCATGCTTCAGTTCCCAACATTACTTCAATAACATTCATATTTTAAACTCGAAAGTTTACAGAATATAGAAACTAACAGTTTCTATATGATGTAATACTGATAGCACGAAGAGATTAATAATTTCAGATAAGATTAGTTATGAAAATATATTCAGAAATATCGAGGATATTTATAATGAAAGATACAATAATATCTCGGAATATCTAAGATCAGAGGATGATGGAGACTATTGTCCGCAAGGGTTTAGAGTAATGAGCAAAATATTAGCTAAAGACTTCAGCAGACATTGAATCATTTAGATTCTTTGAAGTCAAACTTATTCTTTGTGATTTATCCACGGCTTCTTTCATAGTTTCGCATAATCCGTTTTTCGGTACTAAATTTTCTATTGAATGTTTCCACTATAATGATACACAGGAAGCACGAGGAGGTATATAATTTTGGACGAGAATATTTATGAAAATATCCTCAGAAATATCGAAGATATTGATGATGATATTTTGGAATTTCTAAGTTCGATGGTTGATGGAGAAAGGTTTTCCGCAAGATTTTAACATGACTTCGGAGCAAGATATTCTCTAAAGATTTCAACGGATCCAGAATTATCTGGATTCTTTGAATATAGGGTATGGTCCTTGTATTTGTCCTTGATCTCCTTCATGGTTAACTCTATCCGTTTTCCAGTTCCAACTTTTCTGAGTTTTTCCAACATTCTATTCTTTATCATCAAACTTCTGATGATTAGGGTCGTTTACAGTTTTTGTTGCTTCATTCAACTTTTCAAAATTCAGAGTATTGGTTCGCAGACTGGGTGCTTTTCAGAATTTCAGAATGGAAGATCATTATTCTAAGAGATAAACGTTATACATATAACTGTTAATGTAGATATGTTGTGAGTTTTCAAAGTACTGCTTGCCGAATCTTCTACATTGACTGCTACCATATCTGAATCATTGGTTATCGATCTGAGGTAATTTCAAGTGAATTGTGTTTTTAGATGATTGAACGCTGACGGTAATATGGTGGAATATAAAAGGTTCCCCGGTAATAATAAAAGAGCATACATATAAATCAAGATGATAATAAGGTTGTTTCGAACGAAAAGTCGAAGTTGATTTGCTGGAGCTGTGACAAAATTTGCTACTTTGAAAGGAATTACCAAGTTATTTTGGGTAATAATAACACTAAAGGAATTAACACAACTATGTGTTAAACGTTTACTCAGTTTCCGAGAGTTTTTCAGATGCATAACTAAATGCATCAATCTTTTCTCTCGTAGATGAAGTGCGGTTGATTCATCCTATCGATTGAGGTGTTTTCAAGAATCATGAAAGGTTTGAATGCAGATTGTAATTGTGATGATATGAATGGGGTTTAAAATGAAATCAAGTGGCAAGCTTGAAGAATTGTTTAGTTTCATATGTTATAATTAATATTTTAATTCATTTTAATTGTCCACTGTTGGTAGTCCTCAGTTGATTAGTCCACAGTTAGCTAGGAACAGTTAGCTAGGATTTTGTTAGCGTGGATTCTTAACAAAATTTCTCATAGTTAATTTGTTTGTTTCTAACAAATTTTATTCCGTCAAATGTTTTCTTCATTATGCCACTTGTTGGATTCTGATAAATCAAAATCCAAATTTGAAATTGGATGAATATGGTTATTATGTGGTGAACGGATACGTATATCGGTGGTTGTAAGTAAGATAGTAAATGACTGTTGAATCAGATTCGAAGAATGTACAGTATAACTTATTAATGTGAAATCTAAATATTCCTCGGGTATTACCTACCCGTTAAAATATTTTCACCATTAACAGTTTGTACAAGAGAATTTTTAATTACAATATTTATGAAAATATACTTACATATATATTTTCTTCAGATTTAAACATGGATTTAATGAGTTAATTTAATTTTAAACTCATCTGGTTTACGGTTAGAACTAGAGTACATAATCTCTAAAACATTGGAGATTACTTAATCGCCATGAAGAACGAAGATAGTCGATGTAGAACGATACATAAAACGAGGATTATACTCGAGGTACAGAATGAGATGTTGAGGCATGTATTGTTGATGGTACTGGTGCTGTTACTGATAGTACTGTTGGTGTCGGTGATGTTGCTGAAGCTGGTACATTTTGCACCATATTCTCCAAATTATTTTTCGGCCGCGAAGTTTGTTGACTTCTTTTATTATTCCGGGATGATTGTCGGTTGGAACGAGCGAATGAATAAGATTTAGAATTTTGGATAGAATATAATCGGGGTGAGATACTCTGAAAATGAGAGAAAATGGTGTCTCAAACAGGTTCACCGGTAAGCGTTTCAGGTTCATTGTCAAGAGGTGAATTCGGTTGTGGAAGGGATCGCCTTGTTCGCGTCTCCATTGATTAAGTCGACTACGAACCCATCAGATGAATTGGGGATGGCTGATTGATTGATTCATTATGGTAACACTGCTTTCGGAGCTTAGGTGAATATTCATGTCGGAATAGCTGTCGGAATAACTATCGTAATATCTATCGAAATCTGAGGGACTCGAACTGGTTGAGAGATTCATTTCGTACGATCAAATGAAGGATTTTTCGATAAGAAATAGATTATAGGATGTAGATTAGTACCCTGCAATACATAATTTGCATATGCATATATAATACTAAGATCCCATAAGTTACGGAGGAATCTACGAAAGCTGTCAGGCAAAGGTAACAATAACAGATACGCTAAGATATGAATTTATCTATACACTGTCTATGTAATAGAGGCAGTAAGACATGTCTAGACTAAGAATGATAAGCAGGTAATTTCCTAAGGATGATAAACAGATGATTTCTGACAAAAATGATAAGCAAAACTTTTGACATGCAGACACGGTCGAAGTCCAGACTTACTAATTCATCCTAACGACTATTAGTTAGACACACTAATGCAAAACCTGGTTCACTAAGACCACCGCTCTGATACCAACTGAAATGACCCGTCCTAATCCATCCGGACAAAGTCCACATCGATTACAAACGATTCACAATAGTTAGTTACATCGCGAGGTACTTGACCTCTATATGATACATTTTACAAACATTGCATTCGTTTTGAAAAGACAACTTCCTTACATCGAAAATTGACGATATGCATACCATTTCATAATATATCTAATTATAATTATATTAATAATAATCTTGATGAACTCGACGACTCGAATGCAACGTCTTTTGAAATATGTCATAAATGACTCCAAGTAATATCTTTAAAGTGAGTAAATGCACAGCGGAAGATTTCTTTCGTACCTGAGAATAAACATGCTTTCAAGTGTCAACCAAAAGGTTGGTGAGTTCATTAGTTTAACATAAATAATCATTTTCATCATTTTAATAGACCACAAGATTTCATATTTCAATATACATCCCATACATAGAGATAAAATTCATTCATATGGATTGAACACCTGGTAACCGACATTAACAATATGCATATAAGAATATCCCCATCATTCCGGGATCCTCCTTCGGACATGATATAAATTTCGAAGTACTAAAGCATCCGGTACATTGGATGGGGCTTGTTGGGCCCGATAGATCTATCTTTAGGATTCGCGTCAATTAGGATGTCTGTTCCCTAATTCTTAGATTACCAGACTTAATAAAAAGGGGCATATTCGATTTCGATAATTTAACCATATAATGTAGTTTTGATTTACTCATGTCTATTTCGTAAAACAGTTATAAAAGCAGCGCATGTATTCTCAGTCCCAAAAATATAAAGAGTAAAAGGGAATCAAATAAACTCACCTAATGTATTTTGTAGTAAAAATACATATGACGACATTGTACAAGTATATGGTTGGCCTCGGATTCACGAACCTATAACATTTGTATATTCATTAATACGTATAGTCGTAATCGAATAAATATATATATTATTATTAATGATGTTATTTATATATTTAATAATTATAAGTTTCATTATCTATTTATTTCCATTTTATATATATAATTGTTAATATAGTTAAGTTATGTGTAATTAAATACATTTATATATATAATCTTCACTTATAACCTTATTAATATCATTAAAGTCTTTATTTTTCATAATAATCATTATTTTAATAAATGACCTAGATATTAAGTGTTACAACAAATAATGTTAGTTTTAATGATAGTAAATTAATAATTTTTATAAAATAATAATAATAATAATAATAATAATAATAATAATAATAATAATAATAATAATAATAATAATAATAATAATAATAATAATAATAATAATAATAATAGAATATTAGTAATGATCATAATAATAACATTAATAATAATAATACTTATTAACATCTTAAGAACTTAATGGTGTTATATCTATACTTACTTATGTATAGTTATTTTCTTTACAGTATGTACGATCATAGTTATATTCTAATCAATATAAATCCTATATTTATCTAAATACTTATCTTATTCAAGATCATGAGAATGTCTATAATTTCCAATTTTAGTTTATAAAAATATAATACCTATTAATATTCATAATCATAATTGTACGATAATAATAGTAATAATAACAATCTCAATACTAATGATAATATTAACAATAATACTACTTAATAATAATGCTATTAATAATAATAAGATTAGTATTAGTAATAATAATAATAATAACAATCATAAAAGAAATTATAATTTTTATTATAATAATAATAATAATAATAATAATAATAAAAATGATAAATTGATAGATGAACTACCTTCATTGACTCCAAAAAGAATATTAGACTGTCCAAGCCGGGACTCGAACCCGCGACCTCGTGGATACTCGTTAACACCCCACACCACTCTACTGCCTTCCACTTTTCTGATATTTTACGATACTTAATTATATTTATAATAAATATCATAATAATAATAAGATATAGATAATATATAAAAAAAAAATCTTCTTTATACCTAATAAAAGGGGAAAGGGGATCTGCTAAAATGGATCGGCGATAGAAATACGCAGGAGGGAAAAAAATTGGTGATTCAAGGTTCATCAATTCATTAGCCAAACAATCGACCAAGCAAAAATCACCAATGTCTAGTAGGTCATCGATTCATCATCTTCATCATTCGGGCATCAATCATTTCGAATAGCAGGTACACATTATCAATCTTTATTGTATCATAATCATTAACGTATCATCTTCTTGTCCTCGTTACCATCCATTCATCATTAATTCAACATCAATTCATCTTCGTTATCACAACAACATTAACAATTACGGTTTAACAGATACTAGAAATATACTTGCATTTGCTCTGATGGTGTCGGTACTCGGAACAGTAAACAGACGAATAGAAGCAATAGATAAATGATCTTTGTTGTTAAGTTTGAGATGGTGAAGTGGTAATGATTATAGGTTTGATCGAGTAGGAAAGAAAAAAATAAATAAAACGATAGCAGTGGTGGATGTGATTGTTGTAAAGTGGTTTATAGATCGATTAAATAATAACAAGGATTAGTTTGGAGTTTCTAATAATGTGTGGCTGTCAAACCAATCTAGAAATAGAATTTGCATCATGTTAGTCGATGATGATGATTATTTGATTCAAGAACAAAATCATTATTTAATTATGGTAACAGGTGGTGGTTTGCTTGTTGGAACAAAACAGAAAGCAAGAGAAGAATAAAAAGATACTGGTGGTTATGGTGATGGCTGTCACGGCAGTGGTGGTACTAGGTTGTCGATGATTTCCTTGGTGATTTAATGGAGATGGTTAAAATTGCTCAAGAACAGGTATCTATTTATGTTTTCTCTCAAATTCAGTCTTTTTTTTAAACTCTTCAATTGAAAAGTGGATAGCTGTAAATAAGGATCGTATTCGAAAATATTTCTGCAGTCTCATGAAGTAATCAATTCTTGTTTGTATTACAACTTGATTTCGACAACTCAAGTGGAGCAGACAGGAAGTACAGAAAAATAAAGAAAAAGATCGACTTCTAATCTGATTTTTGGCTTGTTATAGTGATCTGATTCTGATTTAGAAAGGATTCAAAGACATAAAACAAAAGTGATTACAGTTTGAAAGCTATGTAAAACAGATTACAATATTTCCTGTATGTATTAAACTGCTTTTACATGTATATCTATATCTATATACGTATTGGTATATATATCTTTATGTTGTATATGTATGTATTTATACACCTGTATATGTATATCTCTATCCATTTATTTGTACTTGTATAGTTGTATTTATATATGTCCCTATTGTTATTTTTTTTTTATTTTTTTTATTTTTTATTTTATAAATATAAACCTATTAATAATAATATTGTTGTTAATTATTATAATAATAATAATAACTAATAATAATAATAGTAGTATTAATGAAAATTATAATATTAATAATAATATTAATGTTAATAATAATATTAATATCAAATTAACTAATATACAAATAATAATGATAATTATTTTAATAATGATAATGATATTACTTATCATGGTACTCATGTTAATAATAAAGATAAAATAATGCTAGAAAAATATTATAATAATAAGTAATAATATTAATAACTATAAATAATCAACACTAATAACAATAATTTGTATGTTTCAATTTCTATATATGCCATTTAATTGTTATACATTTTATATACTATGATATATACACAATCTTAATTTTTGTATAGAATCATATATGTATGGATATTTATTTTAAAAGCAACTTAATCATTTGGTATACTATTTTACATAATTAATTATATTGATAAATTTTTATTTTAAAATTTCAATATGTTACATCTACTTACATTTATATGCATATACATATTTATTTACAAACAATGGTTCGTGAATCGTCGGGAATAGTCAAAGGTTCACTGAATCCATATAAATAGTTCAAAGGTCAAATGTATACAGGAACACAATTCAAAAACTTTGAGACTCAACATTACAGACTTTGCTTATCGTATCGAAATCAAATAGGATTTCAGGTTTAAATTTGGTCAGAAATTCCCTGGTCATCACACACAATAAATACATTATATACATACATGTATAATTATTCCACTCACCTTGTATCCAAAATGAAGGTAAGCCAACAAGCTGTTCAACCGTCAATGAAATCCCCTATTACATTAACATAAATCAACACTTATCAAAATAGAGCTTCCGACCCTCCCAAATAGACACTTAGTGCAAATGTTCACTATTTACACTCACAATGCCAATCGTAGGCCTAAATCACCAACAATCACTAAAGCTAGTGACCATGGCATTAAATCATCCAACTACACATCAATAGGTCATTAAATTCGTGCTAGTGCACTTTTGACCCTGTTGGTTGAATGTTGGTTAATGAACTAAACGACAAACTTAAGTATGATGATTAACCAAAGAATATATTTTGATGATGACACATACATATGCATAAGTAATGACTGACATTTTAACATAAAACATGCAAGGTCACTAATCCATACTTTATCTTGCAAACGACCAAGTCAAACATAGCTTAAATAATAGTTCAGCAAAATACACGGTCAAGGTACGGTCGACCGCACAGCTAGTCGTAGAACCCCAAACTAAATTGCAACGCAGTTTTATAAAAACAAGTTACACTGTCGCCACCTCGGTCAATCACAGTGCGACCGCAGTTTCTCTGTTACCAATTTCGACCAAATAAAGTTTGACTAGTTCCCGACGTCTATAATTCATGAAACCTTTCTCAACATGCTTAGAATAGATGCCTTCTCCATACTCAATTGAGTTTTGGTCATAAAAACACTAATTGTGATTAATTATGCCTAATGACATCTTAATGAGAAATTAAAGATTAGGCATAACACATAAGTGTTAATCAATAACTTGTGATCTTAATTCTTATCTAGATATCCTAAATATGATCATCAAGTACCAACACACTTAAGCCAATGTCACTAGAACAATAATTACTATTGAAAATGACTTAGTGATTAATTAAGGCTAAATGAGGAACAATGCTCTCAAGTATAACTAAGTAAATGACTTGTAATCCTAAAATACACTTAGATACATTTAGGATGGTCACCAAGTCTCAACTAGAGATTGCTCTTCCCTTGTGCATGTGTTGGACATTAATGTGTGCTTACACATTAATCAAGCAATATGTTATATTGCACTTAAGCTTGAGTCATAAGTTGTACAAGTATCTATATGATTGATCCTAGAATAAGTATCTCTTGCTATATGTTAGTATTACTTGCTACTTGTCAATATGCTTAATACTCATAAACTTGTCAACTTGATTAACATGTTTGCTATCTGCTTACTAGTTAGGATTCAAGTAACTAACATACTCCACTAGATTAAGTGTAAAATGGTTCACAATGAAATTATAGTCAATTGTCTATTTGGTCTAGTCAATTGTCTATTTGGTCTCTACATACTTCATGATTATCTTGTGGAGACATTGTTCAATTAATCTTTATCTAAACTCAAATGGAACATAACTTGTGATTAATTGAAACTATGAAGTTAATGACATGGTGACTAGTCTTTAGAATTGAACCAAAGGCATTAATGTGACTAACTAAGTCTTGACCAAACTGAGATTTCCCAAAATATCTATCAAGACACTTCTCCAAGAATGTTGGGTTTGCCACTTTTGGAATGTTAAGTCACTTTCATGCAATAAGACCAAATCCCACACACTTAATGCATATAGTACTTGTATAGGATGTTTGGATTCTTTTGCAGGTACTAAAAGGAGTAAAGGTGCCAAAATGTGGTGTTCAAATTTGAGTCAAACAGCTATACAACGGATACTAAATTTGGACTGGAGCACGTACTATCGAACCACGGTCGACAGTGATGGAAACCGTGTGTCAACGGCTACTTTTTGAATCCCACTATAAAAAGGCAAACTTTAATGAGCATTTGAAGCTGACCCTCTTGCATATTTCAAAGGCTTATTTCCAGAGATCACAAGGGCTCTAATTACTACTCAAATGTGATCAAGCAAGAGAAGATTCTATGATCTTATATATATAGAATTTGGTTGTTGTAAACTTACTAATCAAAATCATTAATCTTGTGAGTTTACTTGGTGTAATGTATGTCCTAGTATTGTCTTAGTTACATCATTACAAAGTGTATAAGTCTTGTAACTTCAATTAGTAAAAGCATAGGCTAGCTTAGTGATCTGCTTCATTAAAGGGACTTAAGAAGTTGATTAATCTTATTTGGAGATTAATACTTGTCCAAGGTGAAGACAAGTTGATCTAGGTTGGAGTTGATCTTTCAAGAGAATAGAGAGATTAGGTTTGTTGTCTACCAAAGAAGTTGAAGACTTATAAATCGGATCTCCACCAGGTTTGGAGAAAAGTGCTTAGTGAAGCAACAAATCCCGATTAGTGTAATTGAGGAGTAGATTAAGGTGGATTAGTTAACATCCACCCGGACCACTATAAATCCTTATTTCTATGTTCTTTACATTACTTCATTTATCATTTTGAACATATACACTACACACATCAAGTTTGAGTTAAATTAGTTGATCAAAGTTAATCGAATTTGGTGATCAATCGAAAAAGTGTTAAAAACGTATCAAGTAACTATTTACCCCCCTCTAGTTACTTACAATTGGTATCAGAGCAGTTGCTCAAATCATTGCTCTACAAACATTTTTAAAAGTGTCAAAATTCGTTTTGTGCAAAAACTTGAGTCAACGATTCTCGGATCAACTCAAACTATGAGATACTTAGAAGAATTGGTGAAAGAAGCATCAAATCTTTGATAAGATGGATATTGATGTGTGGAAATTAAGATTTGAGGCTTATCTCAAATCCAAAGATTACTACTTGTGGAGAATAATCAAAGTAGGAGACTTTGCTCCACAAGCTAGTTCAAGACTAGTGAAGCCAACATTTTAAAACAATGATATATTGAAACAAATTGATGCAATTTCACTACTTCATGGAATTCTTCCTAGTGAAGAAATATTGAAAATAATTTCATGTGAAAGTGCAAAGGAATGTTGGGATTCACTATGTTCTAAAGAAGAAGAAAACTCTAGGATTTTAAAGGGTAAAGGAATATGGAAGGATTTGGAGAAGCTTGTTGATTCTCAAGAAAAAGGTTTGAATGGAAATGAAGACTTTTGCCTCATGAGTTCTTGGAATGATATGGATTAAGATGGTCAAAGTGAGGAAGAGGTTGAATCTCCTTTCAAAGAAGATGATGTCTCAAGCATGGATTGCAATAAGGTACATGTATTTTATCCTTCTAATTATGAAGAATTGTTAGATGATTACAAGACTATTAAATTTGTGTATGATAGTAGTCGTGACAAAGTAAAACTTTTGGAGAAAGAATTACACAAAGTTACACAACTTAACAAAGTTTTAATTGATGAAAATAACACCTTGAAAAGAAAAATTGAAAGGATAACTATTTATGGTTCATCAAAAGATAAACTTGAAATGAATGTGTCTCACGACTCTAGCAAACACAAATCATGTAATCAAAGTCCATTGTCCAATATTAGAAGCATTGAGAACATGGGGAAAATGGATCAAGCTAAAAATTCAATGTTAGGGATAAGTCAAGGATTGGGTAATCTTAAAATCAATCAAAACCAATGATCAAAATGCTAATGAGAATAACTTTCTCAAAAGACTTTGTTTTAATGAAAGGTTTTTCTTACAAATGCAAAATGGTTTTGGAAAAATGATTTTAAAAGACTATTGAAGGAAGCTTAATTATATTAGGATTGTGTGCTTGTGTGAAACTATGTATTGCATGCTAAATACAAGATTTATGCGTTTTGTGTTTACTATGTGCATATATATATATATATATATATATATATATATATATATATATATATATATATATATATATATATATATATATATATATATATATATATATATATATATATATATATATATTACGTGTCATTGATGATTAAACATTGGTAGGATGTAATCATTCAATGTTAGGAAAAGAAAACTTGTCCTCAAGTATTCTATAGAACCAAAGAATTGTCAAAACGCGCTCAAAGAAAGAAGAAGTGAAGAAATTGGTGATAAGAAGAATCCACGGCAGCATCAAGGCTGACCGTATACCCGACCGCAGACTCCTGCCATGTAGGCGTGAAAATTTCTACACGACTAACACCACGGTCAACCGTGCTTTGACCATGCGTGGTCTGATTCTGTTTTAAATTAAATAAAACCTCACTTTTCTTTCATTCCAACTCACTTCAAAACACACACACTTTACACACGGTTGAGGAGATCGACCGCACGAAGAAAAACGCTCATTCCTTCAATCTCAATTCCTACTTTCGATATGATTAATCCTTGCTTTCCTAACATTCAATTGTGTTTGTATGATGAATTAGGGTTATGAAGAAACCCTAACTAGAATGAATCAAAACTTAAATTGATGAAAACAATCAAAATTGTTCTTGAAGAACAATTTAGAAATGATTGTAGTAGTGATTGTAGTATATCTATACATTGATTTAACTTTGGACAATTCTAGGGTTCATTATACATCTAGGTTAGATTTTCATAGAAACATTGTTCATATGATATAAACAACATTGTTGCAAATTGAGTGTGATAATGTTTGATGTCAAAACATGTGTTGATGATGATCTCAAAAGTCTAGAACACATATGAACTTTGTGAAAATCTTAATCTAGTTGCAAACTCATTGACACTAATGAAGAGTGAAAATGTGAAGAACATTAACATCAAAACATCTAAGTATTGATGATAATTAAAGTTTGCAAAACTTATTGTCTACAATTGAACTATACACCTTGAATTAATTTGAAGTGTCATTGTGTAGAAAATGGTAAGAACAAGGGATGCTCAATCAAGAGGCGGTGAGAAAAGATATAATCCTCCAGCTGATGCAAGAAAACGTACTTTATACAACAAGAAATGGCTCAAAGAAAGAGCAATAGCAGAAGGAAGAATCATAAACCTTGAAGCATTCCCTGAAATAATTGACAAACTGCTTCAAAGAAATCTAGGCTCTTTCGTACTAATCAATGGACCTATATATCCTGAGATGATAAGAGAATTCTATTCCAACTTTAGTTTTAACTCAGAAACTAAGGTGGTAAGATTTCATCTTAACAAAAAATGGTGGGAATATCCTCTCCAAGCCTTTGGTGAAATTCTGGGTGTACCCACTGAAGGAATGGAGTTCTACAGCAGAAGACACAAGCTAGAACATCTTCTTGAATTTATTCAAGCTACCAATGCATTAACCCTGCTCTGCAAACCTAACGCCAATCACTCAGAAATCCTATCCAAGGGACTAACTGGAAAGGATCTCCGATCAGATCTTGATATTCTGAACAAAATCATTGACCACAACATCTACTGTAGGCTGGGAAACCACTCCCAAATTCATGTAACTCAAATTTATCTCATGTGGGCAATTGAATTAAATATGGAGATTAATGTGGCGTTTCTGATGGCGTCCCGAATGAGCAACCTGATGACTGAATCAACTAGATCTCTTCCTTATGGAATGCATCTGAATAGTTTGTTTAGCTACCTCAAGGTAACTTACGCTATTGTTTAACAACCTTCATTCGAGCCACCAGATAAGTCGACTATCGTTCGAAGTGGTCATCTATCAGAATCCTCTCATGGAAGAAGATCAAGTCTTCAAAGGATCTCGATGAGATTGAGACCTATCAACCGGAGGAGGAATCTGATGAAGAAGGAATAGAAGATGAGGAGGCAAACTTACATGAACATCAAGAATTCGTGAACTCGAATTTCAAAACCAAGATTGATAGGATTCTTAAGCGAGAGGAAGAAATTAGCGAGAATCACTCTAGGTTTAAGAAGGCTTTGAAAGGATTTGTGAAAACAATCTCTTGCAGTAGGTCATAACTTGTGTGTTTGGGATAATGATCTTTATTTTTGTACACTATGAAGTGCTTAAATGTTGGCACTAAACAATTATGTGTAAGATAATTAGTAATCTTATGTTTATTATGTGATTAAATTGATTTTGCTTGTATACCCATGCAAAAGATAAATCTGTCACTATACGGCTGCTCCCACAGTCGACCGTGGTTCGACCGCAAAACACCTGGCAGAATTGATTTATCCTAACACTCTTACACAAATTCAATGATCAATAGATTGCAAAAGGAAAAATTGATATCTCTGTCAAAGTGCTCTCAATTTAGCTACCTACCCCATTAAAGTCTACTAGACAACATTCATCATTTATCTATTAAAGCAAATACATTCAACAAATTCACACCCACTTCAATTACTCCAAACATCTCTTTGCAAAAATAAAAGTTCTTCACAATGAGGTATATTGTTGAAGGGAGAGAAGTTCTTACACATCATCTTACTACCTACTCTCTTGAAAGCTTCTCAAAAATCAAGTGAGATGTTTTTCTCAATCTAAGAGGTACACTTTACCCTCTTCACATCAATGAACTCTATGAGAATTTTCAATTCTCACAAAATAATGAGAAAATCTCATTTTCTCTTTATGGAAGAAGTCATTCATTAACGCTTAAAGAATTTGGGAATATTATGGATGTTCCAAATGAAGGGTGAACATTCTTTCTAAAACCAAATTCGTTCAATGAATTTCCTGAATGGGTAAAGAGAGACAATGCACTAGACATTATGTGCAATGGAACTCTTAAACCTGAATACATCAAAAAGGATGGATTCTGATATCGGGCAAAAAGTCACATTTTTACCCCCTAAATTGAGCTCCAAAACAATAAAGATTAAAACTTTGTCGGTAAAATTATCGCTTTTTCGGTTGATTTTGTAGGTCAAGTAATTACAAAGGCGATGCAAAAAGAATCAAGTAAAACGGAGCTAAAACGAAGATTCTAGAGCGAAAACGGTTAAAGACAAGAAATCAATTTACGATCCAGTGAATCAGACTGACCAGGCACCAAAAACGGCCTGCCAAACAGCCTACCAAACGGCCTGCCAGTATGTAAATGGCCTGCCAAATACGGCTCACCAAACCAGCTACCATACGGCTTGCCATAAAAACGGGCTGCCAAATATGGGCTACCAAACGGGTTGCCATACGGCCTGCCAGCCGTATTTTGGCAAAAAATCAAGTCTATTGAAAGGGCCTTCTCCATCCATTCCAAGACACACTCAACTTGCAATTCAATTTATATTTTCAATCTTTTAGTTAGTTTTAGTAGTAGTTAGCTTAGCTTTTATTTTTCGGAGGATATCCCGGCGAGTCCCTGCGATCTCAGGCAGATTTGTTATGCCTTTTCAGGTTATTATCCGAAACGCTTGTGTTTTGTATTAAACATGTATTCTTACTTTTTATGTTTAATAATGCATTCCGATATTGCCATGATAGCTTAATTTATCTGTATGTTGCCATGATAGAAGTTTGGGTTAGCGTAATTATGTAAATTTAGTACGATTACTGTTATAATACTGAACTAGGAAGTCTGATAGATTTGTATGCTAGCATCTTAAGGATTGACCAACCCAGGTTGTGATCAGAACTTGTCCACCTAAATGAAATTAGCTACTTCATAGGATTAAGACCACTGGTTATACTGTATCTGAAGATTCTATGAACTCGGTATGGCCGGAGTTCCCGAGAGGCATCTAATGCACTTTTAGGACACGAAACCTAGGAATTGAGACATGAATGACCTAGTATGCCTATTGACTATTCCGAAGAGACCTCTTAGGAGCTATTAAGATCTAGTTAGTGCCTTTACTATATGACCCAAGCCTATTGCATGTTCTTGTCGGATTGTTGCCCTAGGTCTTAGTCATATCAACTGTTTAGGTATTCTTTAGGTTTCTATCTACTTTACTATCAGTATGTTAACTGTAATGCTGTATAATGCTTGATTTGTTATGATCTCATTAGTATGATGGAATGGTTGTTAGTTTTCATCTAAGATTTTGCCAACTTAAACCGACGGATTCCTTCCGTTTGTGATCAGTGTTCAATCAACACGGCACGTTGTTATTCAGTTACCTAAACTGATAACGAGGTTTAGGATTAGAGCTTAACTCACTAATAAACCTAGTACTCTACTGAAGATAACCTCCGAGGTATTGTTACACTTCAGTTATACGACCAAGTGACATACTTCTCACTACTCAAAAAGAACTCCGAGAGTTTAGAGTTAAGTAGGTCTGTGTAATTGGCTCATCCAACCAGATCTACATCATTCCAAGCATAGTCTTAACATAAGCATAATTACCTTTCCCTAACCCAACTCTGATATCTTGGTCAACATTTCCCTGATCTGCATACTCCGGATATCCTTCCACTTTATTTACTTTTCTGCATTTAGGACCTTTAGCTAAAATCAACTACTATCTTTTATCTAGGTAATTTAACTAAAAGACAGTTATCCACTTGATCTTCAATTCGTTAATCAGCATAAAAACAACACTAGGTTAACTTACACCTTCTACACTTTAGAAAGTAAAAGTAAATTTAGGCCCCGCAAAATATACATTAAACGAAAATCTCTGCATGCTATACCGAATCTGACACCATGTGACCTAAAGACACCGCACGAATAAAACCGTCCGTTTTGGCTATATCAGTAAAGAGACTTCATCTTGGCGCCGCTGCCGGGGATCGAATATTTTGATCGAGAAAGATTTTAAATAGACAAAGTATTGCTTGGTGGTGTTTAAGAAAGACAATTATACACGGACTTGGTTATTGGATTTTCCGAACAGTCTCCAATTATATTTGAACCAAAAGGATCCTGCCTCTCCGTAGTCGGCCTGGCCACCTCGATACGAGTAATCTGTGAGAAGCCCTATCAGTTAAGATATCCGATCTGGTTAGCGACCGAATTTCAAGAATAATTGTTTTTATTAAATTATCGATCCTTTTAGTGAATTAATATTTTCTAAAAGTTACTTTTAAGTCTTTTTTTAACAGAAAATCTAAAAAAAATGAACCAACAAGACACCCTTGCTTCTACGCATAAGTCATGCTTAGAGGAAAGAGGAGGACCAGTCACCTTAGGAACCGAAAGAATTCCTGAAATCAGTTCACACATGATTAAATTAGTCAGTATGATCTGTAAATTTCAAGGATTACCGGCTGACGATCCGAACTTTCATATAAACAAATTTATCAGTCTGGTTGACTCTTTTAAGAAGGAATTAAACAAGAAAAACATTTTAAAACTTCATCTTTTTCAATATTCACTTTCTGCACACACTTCAGCATGGTTTGACGCACTTAACCCGAATTCAATCCATACATGGGAGGATTTAGCCACTAAATTTCTAAACAAATTTTATCCACCCCCTGCAAATTTGTTTAAGGAATGACATCACTAACTTTTCTTAAAAAGAAAATGAGTCATTGTGTCTAGCATGGAATAGAGTAAAAATGATGCTTAAAAGATGTCCGAATCATTCGTTAAGCCGGGCAGACATAATCTGTACGATTTACAATGGTTTGACCAAAGATGATAAGTCTCTCCTAGACATGGCCTCGCAAGGCAATTTCATGTCTCGAACAGCAGATGAAGCATGAGATATCTTGGACACAATAGCTGCACAGTAGGAAGATTGGAACAATGAAGCTGCTGAGAAGGATGACGTCTTCGCTCATACGGTAAAAATGCTGGAAACCAGGTTACAAGATCTCACCCTCACTCTTCAAAGTTTACCAATTCCTAAAAACCCCGATGCTACTAGAACCAATCTAAGGCACCCTTACCCTAGATGGGCACACAAACAGCAAAATAGCTCGGATCATAATATAGTATTCCCATTGCACAAACCTACTCTTCACTCTAAGGAAATTTTAGTTGAATTTATGAAAAAGCAATACATGATAAACCTTCAAGTCATAGAATGCCAGAACAAATTTGATACTTTGATAAAAACTTTTGAAGAATTAATCACTAATTTTCAGCTTACGCTTAAACGATTAACCGCTAAAATTGATATAGAGTGTAGTGAGTTTGATGCCCTAGTAATTACTAGAGGAGGGAAGGAAACAACTGTTAATATACCCATACAAGATTCTTCCAATAAGGAACCTGTGCCAATTGACCCAGTTGTCAATCCACCGGAACCTATCTCCCCTAAGGCCCCGGAGATTATTCCGCATGCCCGCATACCTTTCCCAGGTAGGCTTAGGAAGGAAAAATAAGAAGCACAATTTTCCAAGTATTGGGATATTATTAAGAATTTGCATTTGAATGTACGTCTAGTTGATGCTTTAGTAGAGATGCCAAACTGCGCTAAATTTTTAAAAGAACTGCTTTCAAACAAAGAGAGATTAAGAGAGATAGTTAGCTTGCCCTTAAGTGAAGAATGCTCATTAGTGTTACAGCATGGAATTCCCCCTAAGTTAGGAGATACAGGAAGATTTACGGTACCATGCTACCTACAAGATGTCCAAATTAGCAATGCGTTAGCAGACTTAGGAGCCAGTGTAAACCTAATGCCCTATTCATTATTCAAGAAGCTAGGATTAAATGACTTAAGGCCAACCAGAATGACTATCCAACTCGCAGACAGATCAGTTAAGATTCCTCGGGGAATAGCTGAAGATGTCTTAGTTAGAGTGGATAAGTTCGTGTTACCCGTTGACTTCGTCATTATGGATATTGAGGAAGACACGAAGGTCCCATTCATTCTTGGAGGAAGACATGAAGGTCCCACTCATTCTTGGTAGACCATTCCTGAATACTTCCAAGGCCGTAATTGACGTTCACGAGAAATCTCTGAAATTAAGGGTTGGAGGAGAAGAAATCACATTCAATGTTGATCGCCTCATGAACCATCCTAAGGAAGAAGATGTGAATCTCTCTGATTCTTTTCAAGAACTCATCAACGAATACCTGGAAGAGACTATGGCTATATGCAGTCAAGAACAAATTTCTAAGGATCTGTTCTTTACACCTCCTTAAGAAAATCTCGATAACCATTCTGCCATAGACCTTAGTCAACACAAATCTCCCCTCTCTAAAAGTAACTTTCTTGGCAATACTATTCAAATAGCACCACTAGGACAAGGCATTCCTCTACCTCTATTAAGGAGAAGACCGAATGAAGAAACAGATTTCATTCCGGTATATCAGGAACCCCAGTCAAGGGAAGACCGTGAGGAGTTTCCCGAACCTACCTTTCAAAACTAAGGAAGATGTTTCTGAAGAGGAAGCATTAAAAAGGACAATTTCCATAAATGAAGAACAGATAGCATCAGTGACCGCTACTGAAGAATCAGAATTCCAAGAGAGGTACGACTCGTTAGACTGAAAGGAAATAGCTAGGATGAAGCCATCTATCGAGGAGCCTCCAGAATTGGAATTGAAGAAGTTACCCGACAATCTGGAGTATGCATTCTTAGAAGGAGAATCGCAACTCCCTGTGATCATATCAAAAGACCTCACGCCACAAGAGAAGGCGAAATTGATTCAAGTTTTGAAATCACATAAGAAGGCAATTGCTTGGAAGATCTCCGAGATTAAAGGGATTAACCCCAACTATTGCACCCACAAGATCTTCATGGAAGATGATTTCAAACCTTCAGTTCAGAGGCAAAGAAGGGTCAACCCTATGATTCAAGAAGTCCTCAAGAAAGAAGTAATCAAACTTCTGGACGCCGGTCTGATATATCCCATCTCTGATTCACCATGGGTCAGTCATGTTCAAGTGGTACCCAAAAAGGGAGGGACGACCGTGATTCAAAATGAGAATAATGAGCTTATTCTAACACGGGAAGTCACCGGTTGGAGGGTTTGCATAGACTATCATAGATTAAATGATGCAACCCGGAAGGATCATTTTCCATTACCTTTTATCGATCAAATGTTGGAACGTCTATCAGGAAATGAATTCTATTGTTTCCTTGACGGTTTTTCCGGCTACTTTCAAATTCCCCTCGATCCAAAGGACCAAGAGAAAACAACCTTCACCTGTCCTTATTGAACATTTGCCTATCGACGCATGCCCTTTGGGTTATGCAATGCACCGGCTACATTTTAGCCATGCATGGTAGCAATATTCCACGACATGATTGAACGTTGTATGGAAGTCTTCATGGACGATTTCTCAGTCTTTGGTAGTACCTTTGATTCGTGCCTTTCAAACCTTGACAAGATGTTCACCCAATGTGAAGAGTCAAATTTAGTTCTGAATTGGGAAAAATATCACTTCATGGTAAAAGAAGGGATAGTTTTAGGACATAAAATTTCAAAAGCAGGAATAGAAGTTGATAAGGCTAAGATTGAGACCATTACTAAACTTCCAGAACCTACCACAGTAAGAGCGGTGAGGAGTTTCCTAGGACACACCTGTTTTTACCGACGCTTCATTAAGGATTTTTCAAAGGTCACACGACCTCTCACTCACCTCCTAGGTTAGGAAGTCCCATTTGTCTTCGATGAAGAATGTCGAAAAGCATTCAACTATCTGAAAGAGCAGCTAACACATGCACCCATCATGATAGCTCCTGATTGGAGTCTACCCTTTGAGATCATGTGTGATGCGAGTGATTTCGCAGTTGGATCAGTGCTTGGACAACGGGTAGATAAACACTTTCATCCAATCTATTACGCAAACAAAACCTTAATCGGAGCTCAAGAGAATTACACTACCACGGAAAAGGAGCTGCTAGCCATAGTATTCACCTTCGACAAATTTTGTTCCTATCTCATTCTGTCCAAACTACAGTCTATACAGATCATTCAGCCCTCAAATATATATTCACAAAGCAAGACGCAAAACCAAGACTCCTACGATGGATCTTACTCCTTCAAGAATTCGATATTGAGATTAAAGACAAGAAAGGAGCAGAGAATGTCCTAGCAGATCATCTTAGTCGTTTGGAGAACCCAATGATGGAAAAACTTGCAGAACAAGATATCAGAGATAAATTTCCGGAAGAACAGCTTATGAGTTTAGGACAAACTCACATAGGATCACAGTTCACTGACACTCCTTGGTATGCCGACATGGCCAACTACTTAGTTGTCGGAGTAGTACAAAAGGGGATGAGTACCTCCTGAAGAAGGAAGTTCTTCAGGGATGCCAAGTACTACTACTGGGAAGATCCTTACCTGTTGTAATGACCCAACCCTCGATATTCCAAAAACACGACCCAAAAAAAAAATTTGAACCTGCACATCTGGACGGCGTCCAGATTCCTGGACGGCGTCCAGTACTTAAGCCTTGGACGGCGTCCAACACTTTAGGATAGCGTCCAATTGTACTAACGGAGACTGATCAGTTTTCTTTTACACGTGAACGAAAAACCCGCTTCCCGACACTTTCCAACGAAGCAATTTATCACATCATAATAATATACGTAAAACTAATGGATTTCCACAATAAAAACTAGTTTTACATCGTGGGGCCCACATATGCCCAAAATACCATTAAGTACGAAATACGAGTTTCGACCACAAAAAGTTTAATTGCCAAACGTCACTAGAGCATGGTGTTTGGGGTTAAACTACCCAAATCTTGGTCGAACTTACAAAAAGCCATAACCCCCAAGAGCCACTAATCCAAGCGAATACCTTTGCCCTTATCCAAGCCGGATCCTAAAAAGGTAAACAACGAGAGGGTAAGCTAACGCTTAGTGAATGCAATAATTATGCACATACATATATAATATACCTACTTGCATACACTTACACAAATACCTCATACACGCTAGCAATTTACATAGCATACCATCGCAAGAATAACTCTAAACCCTTCAAGATCGCAAGCTAGCACAACAATAGCATATATATAACCCGAATAATATAATATGCTACACTACAACGCGTAATTATGGTTAACCAATAATACATGGGAATGGTACTTCGAATTTCCCATCGGTGTTCATAACAACCATTAGTGTACAACGAAATATATCACTAACCCCCTAGGCGACACGGACAACGAAATATCCGTTCAAAGCAATCGTTAGTGTACAACGAAATATATCACTAACTCTTGGGTGATTTGGACAACAAAATATCCATCATTAGTGTACAACGAAATATATCACTAACTCTTGGTGGTATAGACAACATATTCCCGGCCCCTTTTCTGCCCTACAAATAGATACATTATATACACACATGTATAATCATTCCACTTACCTTGTCGACCTGGCGAGATTTCCAATAACAACCTGTAACTTCAAAGCGAGTCACCTAACACAATTAATTCTCAATTAATTCACATAATAAGTTGGACTTTCCACCAACTAGCCTCACTAGTGCATTTATGACCCATTTACACTAGAATCACTCAATAAAGGTCAAGACTCCTAACTAATCACTAAAAGCTAGTGACTAAGGTTCAAAGACTTCCATTAACACATATCTAGGGTGTTTTCATACACAATTTATCCCGCTAGGTCAAACCCACCCATTTGACCCATTTCAAGTCAACCATAAACCCCAGAACCAATTTTTACTAGCAACACAAGTGAGCTAGTGAATAACTAATCATTTTACACTCAATAACACCAATTATTACTTTGAAACCCTAGGTTAGTCATTCTTGAGTCCTCATGACTCAATCTTACCCACAAACCCCCAAAATCACCAATTATGGGTTTTATGTTCAACACTAACCCAAACCCTAACCCTTTAACACTAATTAAGTAAGAAAATGAAGATTAGAACTTACCACTACTATCACCACGTAGCTAGCGACTAGACGAACAACTTTATCACTCGAGGTAAGACCCGAAACTAACTTCTTCTTCCTTTGCTTGAGCTTTCTCACACTAGAAATCTCTCTCTCTCTAAACTTGAAGTGGTAGGGTTGAGGTTGTTGAAAGTGGAGTAATGACACACCCCAAAACTGATCTAGAGGCCTTAAACACGTTCCAATGTGAAAATACCAAAATACCCCTTCTAAAATATCTAAAAACCCACAGCTGGCCCGCCAGTTATTCTGGACGGCGTCCCACAATCTGGACGGTGTCCAGCCCTTCAAAGTTGGACGGCGTCCCAACTTGCTGGAAAAACAGGATGTTACACCTGTTTAGAATTTTCCCTGATCAGATAATCAGGAGGTGCGTCGATGAAAAGTAAGCAGCAGGGATTCTTCACCAATGTCACCATGGACCAACTAGAGGTCATCATGGAGCAAATTTAACCGCAAGAAAAGTCTATGAATCAGGATTCTACTGGCCGTCTATATTCTGAGATGCGTAAGAGCTTGTAAAGAGTTGCGACGCATGCCAAAGGCAAGGTATTATCTCTATGAAGAATGAGATGCCTTGGAATAATATCCAAGCTTGCGAGATCTTTGATATATGGGGATTAGACTTCATGGGCCCATTCCCAAAGTCTAATGGGAAAGAATATGTCCTCGTAGTAGTAGATTACGTCTCCGGATGGGTCGAAGCCCAAGTATTTCCGACCAATGATGCCAAAGTCGTCACAAGTTTCCTGAAGAGACTCTTCTGCAGATTTAGAGCTCCCCATGCGATAATTAGTGATAGAGGCACACACTTCTGTAATACTCAGTTTATGAAGGTGATGCAAAAATACGGAGTTACCCACAAAATGTCCACTGCCTATCACCCGCAGACCAACGGACAAGCAGAGGTCAAGAACAGAGCACTTAAAAGAATCTTAGAACGAACTGTCGGCCATCATGGAAATAAATGGGCCGAGAAGCTAGATGATGCTCTGTGGGCATTCCGGACTGCCTACAAGAATCCTCTAGGAACTACACCTTACCGCATGATCTATGGGAAAGCTTGCCACCTTCCGCTGGAACTTGAATACAAAGCACTCTGGGCACTGAAGACTTGCAACCTCGATCCCTCAGTTACCAGAAGACATAAGAAAATGCAAATGAACGAACTCACTGAATTGAGAGACCAAGCATATGAAACGTCATACATCTACAAGGAATGAACGAAGCTTACGTATGATGTAAAACTGATTCCTACAAAGTTCTCCCCTGGAGATAAAGTTCTTCTCTTCAATTCTCGGTTTAAGAAGTTCGCGGGAAAATTTAGATCAAGATGGAGTGGCCCATACAAAGTTGTACATGCTTTTCCGCACGAAGCCGTAGAATTGGAAGGACCTACTAGTAACTTCAAGGTCAATGGTCATCGGTTGAAAGCTTATGTAGAAGACCACGATAAAGAGGAGCACCTTTTCTCCTTTGATCCATTCTGAAGATCTGAAAAAGAAAAGTCGAGCTGTAACGACTTGATAAACAAAACGCTCTTGGGAGGCACCCCTTGCTTATCCTTTTTATTACTTATTTTTATTTTTTATTTTTTATTTTCAGTCTTAAGATATTACCTCTGTGTACTAACAACTAAGCGCCATACTTGTGCTTAGTGCTTACAAGTTTGTTGAATGTGTTTAGGCGAAATGCCAAGTTCAGGAGCATCAGCTTACATTCCAGTTCGCAGGAGGAGGACTCCTATAGTTTACTCTTCCGGAAGCAGTGCTAATCAGAACAGGCCATCAACAGGGCAATTAGGCCCAAGGCGTTTGATATTAGAGAGTGTTGAGGAGGATATCGGCACAGCACCACCAGCTCCTCCCATCCGACGATCTAGACGTTTGGCCAGGAGACCAGCAGAACACACAGTTTCCAGATACGCGTGAGCCAAAGATAGTGATACACTACGGAGCCACTTTGAATGACCCTGATGTTGCATGGGCACTACTCAGAGATCAGCAGAGACTCTACAAAGCTCTGAGAGCATACCTCCAGCACGAGGGGATGCCACGCAGTACTCTGGGCCCATCTTCTTTTAGGATAACGCGCCGTGTTCAGCCAACACGACAAGCTACGCCCAGGCATTCCACACGGGCATCAGTTCACTCAGTTCACTCAGCTGCCATGCATGTACATGCTACTCCTGTTCCCATCACGCCACCTGCTCCAGTCACCAAGCCAGTTCCAGTCACTGAGTGACCAGAGGGTTGTCATCTAGTCACTATTCCCATTTCAGTGGAGCCACCAATAGCCCAGGCATTTGAGATCGCTGGGAGCATACCTGATGAGGAGCCTTTTCCAGACTTATCCCACCTGGAGCTGCCATCAGACTTATGTCTGGATTCACTACTAGGCCCTGAGTTGGATATAGGGCAACCTCTCGACTACATACCGAGCCTAGAGGATGATGATGATGAGATCTGCAGATATATCGCAACGCCAATACAGCATTGACCAGGATAGTATCATATAGACTACTTTATCTTTATTTTATCTTTTAGTTTTTATCTTTTTAAAAGTATTGTACTAAAAATTTATATATAGTGGAAATGCTGCCTTTCTCTTTTTGTTCTTCATGCAGAAATATTATCAAAAGAGACTGGTCCCTAGGAGATTGACTGTAGGAAGGCCCAGCACTAAGAAAGTAACACGACCATAGGGAAGTAATCCTTCTTTAAACCTATTTCAATTATAACACACTAAAACCTCTAAGTGTGGGGTAACCCCCACAACTAACTTAGAATTTTAGAAGTCAATGTCCTTAATTTATAAAGTATTAAAATATTCTATCTAGAGAACATTAGGGACAATGTTCTTCTAAGTGTGGGGTAATGGGTAAGGCTTTTAAAGGTCAAAAATCGCCAAGTTTTGAAAATTCTTTTGTCCAAAAGTAATTAAGCAATGGATATTGGGTAATTTTGAAAAATTCTTACTTTGTTTTTGCCCAAAAGATCTAATAAAATTGCTAGAAATCGGTTTTTGGAACATTTATTAGAACGGAACGATTAAGCTGAAACTTATGATTTGTGTCAAAATATTTCTTTTAAGAAAATATGTAAAAGGCTACGCATGATCAAGCACGACCCCTACTCTAAAAAGTGAGGAATATTGGACCCAAAGTATCTGTATGACCCATCAAATCTACAGTACTTTATTATTTCAATTGATGAGCGTACCGGTGTACGGTTCGAGTTAGAACTTGGTTCAGACATACGTTTCAAGACCAATGGTTAGTAAGCACCATACATGGTGCAGGTGCGATACTCCTTCCGAAATCATTCTAAATAGAGAAGACAAAAAGTCATCCGTTTCCGTTTCCACTCCACGCAATTTAAACCGACCAACTCACACAAAGAGTTGATGAATCAGAAATATTCACCCCAAATTCACCCCCAAAATACACCATTTACCATTCACTTCCCTTTTCATCAAAAGATCCAGAGATTAATGAAGAGATAGATCGATCAAATTTGCTTCAAAAGCACTAGTTGAAAGATTCCGAACCCCTAATTGTTTTTTATAGGTCAAAGACCTATTTTCAGTAGATTATCACTTCCTCTCTGGGCACCAGGAACGAAAGACAAAAGTTATGAAGAAAAGGTATGCCGAAAAAAAATTAAAAAAAATAATAAAATTATGAAAGAGCAAAGTCTCTAAATAAGGCAAAAAGAAAACCCAAGGAGATGCCCTGAAGAAGAAAGCTGGAAGAGCAAAAGAAAATTCTAGACAAAGCCTTAGCGAAATCCGCCTCTTCCAAAGAAAACCTTTACGGGAATTCTCAGCCATTATCTATCCAAAATGGATACTCTGAAGAATCAAAGTCTATCAATTCTCTCGAATCAAGAGATCTGGATCTCTTTCACCAAATTCATAAATTTTTAACCAAACCCTATAGCCCGTTTTCCTCTTGAAAGAATGCCTAGGAAGAAGATCAGTGCCGTCCTTACTTAACCGATGGAGATATCGATGCTTTACCAAGCCTATGATGAGAACTGTTACACGACTGGCTTTTGAGCGACAATACAATTAGAATAGGACACCCTAAACACTTGAGTGATATGAGTGATCCGCTAGTGAGGAGCCTGATCATGTATACTCTACATCCGAGAGTTGAAAAGTACGCCTTTTCCACTATGGACGCGATTGAAATCTGGCGACCGAATCATCGAAGCTCGAAACTTTTTCTAATACTTTCGAAATATGTGTCAACTTCTGATGAAGGCATAATAAAAAGATCTACGGGTAGGGTAAGGGAGAATCTATTAGAAAGATCCTTATATTCCCACTTTCTTGCTTGAGGATAAGCAAAGCTAAGTGTGGGGTATTTGATATCGGGCAAAAAGTCACGTTTTTACCCCCTAAATTAAGCCCCAAAACAATAAAGATTAAAACTTTGTGGGTAAAATTATCACTTTTTAGTTGATTTTGTAGATCAAGTAATTAAAAAGGCTATGCAAAAAGAATCAAGTAAAACGGAGCTAAAACGAAGATTCTAGAGCGAAAACGGTGAAAGACAAGAAATCAAGTTACGATCCAGTGAATTAGACTGACCAGGCACCAAAAACGGCCTGCCAAACGGCCTACCATACGGCCTGCCAGTATGTAAACGGCCTGCCAAATACGGCTCACCAAACGGGCTACCATACGGCTTGCCATAAAAACGGGCTGCCAAATACGGGCCACCAAACGGGTTGCCATACGGCCTGCCAGCCGTATTCTGGCAAAAAACCAACTCTATTTAAAGGGCCTTCTCCATCCATTCCAAGACACACTCAACTTGCAATTCAATTTATATTTTCAATCTTTTAGTTAGTTTTAGTAGTAGTTAGCTTAGCTTTTATTTTCCGGAGGATATCCCGGCGAGTCCCTGCGATCTCGGGCAGATTTGTTTGGCCTTTTCAGGTTTTTATCCGAAACGCTTGTCTTTTGTATTAAACATGTATTCTTAATTTTATGTTTAATAATGCGTTCCGATATTGCCATGATAGCTTAATTTATCTGTATGTTGCCATGATAGAAGTTTGGGTTAGCGTAATTATGTTAATTTAGTACGATTACTGTTATAACACTGAACTAGGAAGTCTGATAGATTTGTATGCTAGCATCTTAAGGATTGACCAACCTAGGTTGTGATCAGGAATTTTCCACCTATATGAAATTAGCTACTTCATAGGATTAAGACCCCTGGTTATACTATATCTGAAGATTCTATGAACTCGGTATGGCCGGAGTTCCCGAGAGGCATCTAATGCACTTTTAGGACACGGAACCTACGAATTGAGACATGAATGACCTAGTATGCCTATTGACTATTCCGAAGAGACCTCTTAGGAGCTATTAAGATCTAGTTAGTGCCTTTACTATATGACCCAAGCCTATTGCATGTTCTTGTCTGATTGTTGCTCTAAGTCTTAGTCATATCAACTGTTTAGGTATTCATTAGGCTCCTATCTACTTTACTATCAGTATGTTAACTGTAATGCTGTATAATGCTTGATTTGTTATGATCTCATTAGTATGATGGAATGGTTGTTAGTTTTCATCTAAGGTTTTGCCAACTTAAACCGACGGATTCCTTCCGTTTGTGATCAGTGTTCAATCAACACGGCACGTTGTTATTCAGTTACCTAAACTGATAACGAGGTTTAGGATTAGAGCTTAACTCACTAATAAACCTAGTACTCTACTGAGGATAACCTCTGAGGTATTATTACACTTCAGTTATACGACCAAGTGACATACTTCTCACTGCTCAAAGAGAACTCCGAGAGTTCAGAGTTAAGTAGGTCTGTGTAATTGGCTCATCCAACCAGATCTACATCATTCCAAGCATAGTCTTAACATATGCATAATTACCTTTCCCTAACCCAACTCTGATATCTTGGTCAACATTTCCCTGATCTGCATACTCCGGATATCCTTCCACTTTATTTACTTTTCTACATTTAGGACCTTTAGCTAAAATCAACTACTATCTTTTATCTAGGTAATTTAACTAAAAGACAGCTATCCACTTGATCTTCAATTCGTTAATCAGCATAAAAACGACACTAGGTTAACTTACACCTTCTACACTTTAGAAAGTAAAAGTAAATTTAGGCCCGCAAAATATAAATTAAACGAAAATCTCTGCATGTTATACCGAATCTGACGCCCTGCGACCTAACGACACCACACAAATAAAACCGTCCATTTTGGCTATATCAGTAAAGAGACTTCTTCTTGGCGCCGCTGCCGGGGATCGAATATTTTGATTGAGAAACATTTTAAACAGACAAAGTATTGTTTGGTGGTGTATAAGAAAGACAATTATACACGGACTTGGTTATTGGATTTTTCGAACAGTCTCCAATTATATTGGAATTAAAAGGATCCTGCCTCTCCGTAGTCGGCCTGGCCACCTCGATACGAGTAATCTGTGAGAAGTCCTATCAGTTAAGATATCCGATCTGGTTAGCGACCGAATTTAAAGAATAATTATTTTTATTAAATTATCGATCCTTTTAGTGAATTAATATTTTCTAAAAGTTACTTTTAAGTCTTTTTTTAACAGAAAATCTAAAAAAAATGAACCAACAAGACACCCTTGCTTCTACGCATAAGTTATGCTTAGAGGAAAGAGGAGGACCAATCACCTTAGGAACCGAAGGAAATCCTGAAATCAGTTCAGACATGATTAAATTAGTCACTATGATCTGTAAATTTCAAGGATTACTTACTGACGATCCAACTTTCATATAAACAAATTTATCAGTCTGGTTGACTCTTTTAAGAAGGAATCAAACGAGAAAAACATTTTAAAACTTTATCTTTTTCAATATTCACTTTCTGCACACGCTTCAGCATGGTTTGACGCACTTAACCCAAATTCAATCCATACATGGGAGGATTTAGCCACTAAATTTCTAAACAAATTTTATCCACCCCCCTGCAAACCTGTTTAAGGAATGACATCACTAACTTTTCTCAAAAAGAAAATGAGTCATTGTGTCTAGCATGGAATAGAGTAAAAATGATGCTTAAAAGATGTCCGAATCATTCGTTAAGCCGTGCAGACATAATATGTACGCTTTACAATGGTTTGACCAAAGATGATAAGTCTCTCCTAGACATGGCCTCGCAAGGCAATTTCATGTCTCGGACAGCAGATGAAGCATGGGATCTCTTGGACACAATAGCTGCACAGCAGGAAGATTGGAATAATGAAGCTGTTGAGAAGGATGACGTCTTTGCTCATACGGTAAAAATGCTGGAAACCAGGTTACAAGATCTCACCCTCACTCTTCAAAGTTTACCAATTCCTAAAAACCCCGATGCTACTAGAACCAATCTAAGGTACCCTTACCTTAGATGGGCACACAAACAGCAAAATAGCTCGGATCATAATATAGTATTCCCATTGCACAAAGCTACTCTCCACTCTAAGGAAATTTTAGTTGAATTTATGAAAAAGCAATACATGATAAACCTTCAAGTCATAGAATACCAGAACAAATTTGATACTTTGATAAAGACTTTTGAAGAATTAATTACTAATTTTCAGCTTACGCTTAAACGATTAATCGCTAAAATTGATATAGAGTGTAGTGAGTTTGATGCCCTAGTAATTACTAGAGGAGAGAAGGAAACAACTGTTAATATACCCATACAAGATTTTTCCGATAAGGAACATGTGCCAATTGACCCAGTTGTCAATCCACCGGAACCTATCTCTCCTAAGGCCCCGGAGATTATTCCGCACGCCCGCATACCTTTCCCAGGTAGGCTTAGGAAGGAAAAACAAGAAGCACAATTTGCTAAGTATTGGGATTTTATTAAGAATTTGCATTTGAATGTACGTCTAGTTGATGCTTTAGTAGAGATGCCAAACTGCGCTAAATTTTTAAGAGGACAATTTGATGGATGGAAAGGATTTTCGATGTGGAATGATTTTCGAATATAGGATGATATTCTAACTTCATAGAATACATATATATATAATACCAAAAATTTCGTAGACTACAGAGGAACCTACGGCATATGTCTGGCAAATCTACAGATGCGCTAAGATGTGGATTATCAGATACGCTAAGATATGAATTTTGTCTATACACTATCAATGCACTAAATGCAATAAGACGTGTCTAGGCTTAAGAATGATAAGCAGGCAATTTCCTAAGGATGATAAGTAGATGATTTCCGACTAGATGTGATAAGAAAAATTTCTGACATGTAGGCACGGTCAAAGTCCAGACTCACTAATGCATCCTAACAACTACTAGTTAGACACACTAATGCAAGGCCTGGTTCGCTAAGACCACCGCTCTGATACCACATGTAACAACCTGTCCTTATCCACCTGGACGAATTCATCAACATCTGGTCCTATTGTGATGATCGACTCCAAGTAATGTCCTTAAAATGAGCAAATGTACAGCGGAAGACTTATTTCGTACCTGAGAATAACATGCTTTAAAACGTCAACATAAAGTTGGTGAGATATATAGGTTTGATGCTAGCAGCGTTATAACTATGGACCACAAGATTTCATATACATACATAATACACTCCTCGTGTATGGAAAAGACGTTGAGCACTTGGTAACCATACTTAACTAAAAGTCACAGCAGCATACTCTTAAATAAACCCTACACCGTACCAAAGTGTAGTAACGAGAATGAAGTACTGTGCAACCGTTAAATGCTGGTCGTCCAGCCCGGTTGGGGATGTCAGCCCGATAGATCTATCAACAGGATTCGCGTTTACGCTCCTCACGTAATTAGCAGTTACCAAGTATAAAGAGATATGCCATGGTACAACTCAACGTAGAATTTATTTTTGATCACTTGTGTCCATAACGTAAATCATTATTAAAAACAGTGCATGTATTCTCAGCCCAAAAATATTTAGAGTTTAAAAGGGATCTATATACTCACCTAATGTATTTTGTAGTAAAAATACATGTAACACCATTTGTAACTTATAAGGTTGGCCTCGGATTCACGAACCTAAATCATTTGTATCCTTATTAATACACATAATCGGATTAAAATAAATTTATTTATTATGTTATGTATTAAGATTAATATTCTCATATATTTTATTACTACTTATAATATGTTATAATACTTATTTGATATATAATTCAATTAACGTTATAATATTGTATTAGTTAAAACATAATTTTATATAATATTAGTATACTTATGTAATAAATATATTTAATGTACAAAATATTTATTTGTTAAAATGATAGTTTTGAAATGTTGATTTACTAATAATAATAATAATAACTTTATTAATAATGATAGTTCTAATAACAAAAATGAAATTAATAATTTTTAATAATAATGATACTTATAATAATAATGATAATAATTGTACAATAATTAATAAAATGATAATTTTTAATAAAAATAGTAGTTTTACTAAAAATGTTAAGTTGAGTAATAATGATAATGAAAATAGTAGTTTTGTTATTAATACCTAATAATGATAATAATAATAATAATAATAATAATAATAATAATAATAATAATAATAATAATAATAATAATAATAATAATAATAATAATAATAATAATAATAATAATAATAATAATAATAATAATAATAAAAGAAAATTGTGTATACCCTTAAAGCTTCAAGTAAAAAGAAATGCTCCAGACGGGACTCGAACCCGCGTCGTCCCGCTAACCCGCAATATTCTTAACCATTAGTCTATTTCTATTCATCTATTATTATTCGAAATTTATTTATGTATAACCCTTATCATCAATGTCAATATCGTACCATTATCAATGCTATTATCTATGTATCTTTCGTCTCATAACCGCAATCGTTATCACTCATGTATCATCATAACATCATCATTAACCATGATCATACGATCATCATCATCTTCTACTTGTCAAATACATAATCGTTCCTACCCTTCATTATCAATCTTATGATCTCATCATCATCATACATTTTTCTTTATTACCCTCATAATCATAATTATTATTATTGTTTCACGTTTATCATTTTCATAATCAAATCATGTAACCATTCACTAGTCTCCAAAACTATCGTATTAATTCACAAAAACGTAACCATTCGATCCACTAGAACCCCTCACGGCCCAACACTTTAATTAAACTCTCGGCCCATAAGTAAAAACAGACATCCGAAGCCCAATCTACAACCCAGAACCTAGCAGCTCGTTTAAGAATCCCATATCAGAAATTTTCATAATCGATCATATAGAAATCTGTGGTGGGTCAAATAAAATAAAAAAAAATATCGTTTCCTTTGGTATCCAAAGATGTTGTCCCCCCAGCTAGTCCCTCCTCTTCACGATCATTATCATAATCAGTTTTTATCAACATCAAACAGAAATAAAAGTAGAAACTGAAAACGAGGGATCACCATCCTTCAAATTATCACCCTCTTTACAGCTCATCTATCCTCATCTTTATACAACATCTCAATCACCCTTTATTTAAACAGTAATATATCGAATTGGGGACAGATTTTCTAACAACTGCATTAACAGTTATCGTAGCAAGTGGGGTGGTTCAGTGGTGGTGGGATCGTACAGCAACATGAGTGTAAATGAGTAACAGGTTATGATGGTGAATAAGGTGGTTATTGTAGTAATTTGATAAGGTGATCGATGAAGTTTTTAATGGATGATGATTGTTCGTAGCTTCAACAGATATATTGATGAGTTGATGATGTTCCTTGAAGGTCTCGATGGTAATAGGTTTTGGTAGGTTCGTGGTTTCATAATTAGAAAAAAAAGATCAAGAAATGAATAGAAAGTTGGTTTAGAATTTGGAATAGAGAGTAGATGATATGGCATCAGAAAAAAAAAAAAAAAAGCCTGTAGTTCCATCGAGGGTCTTGGGTTGTTGAGTGTGGTTCTCGGAGAGAGATATGGTAGAGAGAGATGATCATGGTGGTATGTGTTGGTTCGGTGGTCTTGGTCCTAGTCGAATAGTAGCAACCGAGAGTAGCAACAATCATAGTAACAAAGATGGTAGTGTTTTGGGTGATGGTTCTTGAAAACCAATAACAACAAAGGAAATGGGTTTCATGGTGTTGGTGATGCGAAGTAAAACAGAAAGATTGAAACAGTTTAGTGATGGTGGTTATGGTAAGGGTGGTGGTTTATTTCTAAGGATGTTAAGGTGGTTGTGGTGGTGTTTTTCAAAGGGAGATGAAGAGAAAGAGAAGTTGGCGGTTCAAGGTGATTGGTGGCGTGAAGGTGGCGATTCATGGTGAGGAAGGTGGTGAACCGTTAATGGATGATTTCAGCGGTGGTAGCAGGCGGACATGGATGATGTCGTGGAGATTACAGGAGTTTAGAGTGTGAGATTGAAATAGAAATAGACAAGATTGATAGGTGTGATATTTTTATCAATGACTATGGTTCATATATATAATAATTTGAACGATGATGCAAAAAGCAAAACAGTGGGTCTAATTAAATTCACGGGTGTACAATTATTTAATAGGCTGCCGACAGTTTGGATTTGCTACAATATCGTGCTCCGTTGATAATTAGTGAGGGATAAAAGTACTCAGAAGAATTCCAAATTTTTATTTTAAGTAACATTATTTATTTCGGTCATTATGGTATAAAATTTAGTTATTAACTATTTGATAAAAAAATACATCAACTGTCCCTCTCAATTCTGGGTAAAATATAAAAAAAAAATGTTAAAATTTAATTATAACTCAAAACATCAAATTATATAATACTTTATTTAATACCTCTAATTATTATCTATGCACATATATATATATACATATTTATTTTCAAATAATTGTTCGTGAATCGTCCGGCTTGGTCAAAGGGTAACTAATTATCCGAATATAGATTTCAGACTTTCTAGACTTAACATTAGGGTTTTTGCTTATCGTGTCGGAAACATATAGAGATTAGGATTTAAATTTGGTCGAAAATCTCCGGGTCGTTACAGTACCCACCCGTTAAAGAAATTTCGTCCCCGAAATTTGGTAGAGGTTGTCATAGATAATAATGGGAATGTTTTCATGACGATTATGAGGTGATAATGAAGTTTTATTATTATCGAGAGATATTAGATAAAGCGATTCAGTCATGTGAAGCGCACGAGTGAAGCTATCACAAAAGAGTGAAATGAGTAAATATGGAATTGTTTTAATCGATGACGTGATTAGAATTGATTTTCCTTGGAATTATAATGTTTCTAATTCTTCCGTGCCTTTACGTTGCAATACGTATTGATATACACGGTTTGTAGTTTCTGAGTGGTTGTTGGGTTTGTTATCTCCCCTTATACTTTGATGCTCTTGTTTCTGTTTTCTATAATCATTGTCATCCATGGTTAATACTCTCTCCTTTTTGCTGCGATTTATACCCCAATTTCTATTTTAGGGCTTTGTCCCTTCGTTTCTTCTTTCCGTCCTTAAGTCAAGCGAGCAATGGTTCGGAATTCATGGGTATGAGATTTGGAATGAACATAGCTAATGCTCTAAGAAAGAAAGGGTATTGGCACGATTTTGATTTGTTAAATTACCAGAATACCCTGGAAAAGATAGAACTATCAAGACGATATGTTCCTAATACGTTTGGGAATTGGATAGAATGTAAGAGCCGTGTAACATGGCATATGATGATGGTACTGTGAATCATCACATTCATTAGAAACATAACATGAGTTACTGTAATATAATGAAGTTGATCAAGTTTCATTATATTATACTAATTCATGCATCAGTTCCCAACACTACTTTAAACATTCATATTTTAAACTCGATGGTTGCAGAATTTAGAAACTAACACAGTTTCTTTTACGTTGTAACGCAGATATTACGGAGAGATAAATGATTTCAGATAAGGATAGTTGTGAAAATATCTCCAGAAATATGGAGAATATGTATAACGGAAGATACGAAGATATCTTATACTATCTAAGATAAAATGACGATAAAGAATATCATCTTGAAAGGTTTAGAATAAGGAGTAAGGTGTTTGCTAATGATTTTAACAGGTACGGAATCATTTGGATCCTTTGAAGTTAGGTTTAGTTTTCATGATTTGTCCACGGTCTCCTTCATACTTTGCTCAATCCGTTTTCCAGTTCCAACCCTTTTCTTTTTCTGAGCTTTTCCAACATACTGTACTCCATCATAATCTTTTGACTGTTAAGGTCGTTGACGGTTTTTGCTGCTTATTCAGCATTTCAAGAACTACTTCATAGTCCATGGTGTTTTTCAGGAACTTCACATTTGAAATATGTAATTCTTAGGAATAGACATTTTTCGGTATAACTGGGAGAATTTCTACGAGATTTTCAAAATACTGATTGCGGATTTTGCCAAAGAGATAACGAACTGCTGGTACATCTAATGATAATATAGTGGAATATAAAAGGTTCTCCGGTAACGACGGCGTATATATCGAGATTATAATAAGAGTAGTCTTACTGAGAAATCGAAGTGGAGCTGTGACAAAATTGGCTACTTTGAAAAGAAGTCACAAGGTTATTTTATTTTTTATTTTTTTTTTTGCTAACAAATGGTAAAGGATTCAACACGGATACGTGTTAAACTACGAATTTGAGTTCAAGAGTTTTTCAGGTGCATGAATCTTTTCTTCCGTAGATGAGGTGCGGCTGGTTCATCTTCTCGATCGAGGTGTTTTCAAGAATCATGAAAAGTTTGAACGCGCAATATAATTGTGGAGGTATAAATGAGGTTTAGGATAAAATCAAGTGGCAAACTTGAAGAATTGTTTAGTTTCATATGTTATAATTGATATTTTAATTCATTTTAATTGTCCAAAGTTAGCAGTCCAATAGTCCGATTGTCCAATGATCCAATATATTCATATATGAATTAAATATATAATATTCGAATTAATTAATACGTATCGTTACCCGTGTACCGGTCTCAGTGTCGATCACAACTCAAACTATATATATATTTTGGAATCAACTCCGACCCTGTATAGCCAACTCCCACATTCACATATAGAGTGTCTACGGTTGTTCCAAAATATATATATAGATGGGTCAATATGATAGGTCGAAACCTTGTATACGTGTCCCGTTATTTAAAGTGCGTAAAATAAATAAATATATATCATGACCCATGCACGACGTATTGTCTCAGATTTAATCCGACGTATTGTGTACATGTGTCCCGACGGTATGTAAAGTGCAGAAATTAAATAACAATAAATAAAATTGCGAGAATGTAAATTGCAGTAATATAATACGGAATTAACAGTTAGCTGGGAACAGTTAGTCGGAACAGTTAGCTTGGAATCTTAACAATATTAATCATAGTTAATTCATGTGTTTCTAACAAATTTTTATTTTGTCCAATATTTTTCTTCGTTATGCCACTTGTTGGATTCTGATAAGTCAAAACCCAAATATGAAATTGAATGAAAATGGTTATTCTGTGGTGAACGGATACGAATATTGGTGGTTGTAAGTAGGATAATAAATGATCGTTGAATCAGATTCGAAGAATGTACAGTGTAACTTATTAATGTGAATTCTAAATATTCCTCGGGTACTACCCACCCGTTAAAATATTTTCATCATTAACAGTTTGTACGAAAGAATTGTTAATTACAATCTTTATGAAAATATACTTGCATATATATTTTCTTCGGATGTAATCATAGAATTAATGAGTCAATAAGATATTAAACTCATTTGATTTATCATTAATACTAGATTACATAATCTCTAAAGCATTAGGGATTACATAATCGCCATGTCGAACGAAGATAAATGAGGTAAAACGATACGTAAGCGAAGATAATCGATGTATAACGATATGTAGAACGAAGATCATACTCGAAGTACAGATGGGGTTATTGAGGCGTGTGATGTTGATATTACTGGCGGTACTGGTTATGCTGCTGGTGTTTGTAACCTTCGCACCATGTTTTCCAAAGCCGTCACACGAGCGCGTAGTTCGTTAACTTCTTCTGTTATGCCGGGATGATTGGCGGTTGGGATGAGCGGATGAATAAGATTCGAGATATAGAATAGTATATAATCGTGACGAGATACTCTCGTGATGAGAGAGAAAATGGTTTCTCGAATGGGTTCCCCGGTAAGTGCTTCAGGTTCATCGTTAAGAGGACAATTTGATGGATGGAAAGGATTTTCGATGTGGAATGATTTTCGAATATAGGATGATATTCTAACTTCATAGAATACATATATATATAATACCAAAAATTTCGTAGACTACAGAGGAACCTACGGCATATGTCTGGCAAATCTACAGATGCGCTAAGATGTGGATTATCAGATACGCTAAGATATGAATTTTGTCTATACACTATCGATGCACTAAATGCAATAAGACGTGTCTAGGCTTAAGAATGATAAGCAGGCAATTTCCTAAGGATGATAAGTAGATGATTTCCGACTAGATGTGATAAGCAAAATTTCTGACATGTAGGCACGGTCAAAGTCCAGACTCACTAATGCATCCTAACAACTACTAGTTAGACACACTAATGCAAGGCCTGGTTCGCTAAGACCACCGCTCTGATACCACATGTAACAACCTGTCCTTATCCACCTGGACGAATTCATCAACATCTGGTCCCATTGCGATGATCGACTCCAAGTAATGTCCTTAAAATGAGCAAATGTACAGCGGAAGACTTATTTCGTACCTGAGAATAACATGCTTTAAAACGTCAACATAAAGTTGGTGAGATATATAGGTTTGTTGCTAGCAGTGTTATAACTATGGACCACAAGATTTCATATACATACATAATACACTCCTCGTGTATGGAAAAGACGTTGAGCACTTGGTAACCATACTTAACTAAAAGTCACAGCAGCATACTCTTAAATAAACCCTACACCGTACCAAAGTGTAGTAACGAGAACGAAGTACTGTGCAACCGTTAAATGCTGGTCGTCCAGCCCGGTTGGGGATGTCAGCCCGATAGATCTATCAACAGGATTCGCGTTTACGCTCCTCACGTAATTAGCAGTTACCAAGTATAAATAGATATGCCATGGTACAACTCAACGTAGAATTTATTTTTGATCACTTGTGTCCATAACGTAAATCATTATTAAAAACAGTGCATGTATTCTCAGCCCAAAAATATTTAGAGTTTAAAAGGGATCTATATACTCACCTAATGTATTTTGTAGTAAAAATACATGTAACACCATTTGTAACTTATAAGGTTGGCCTCGGATTCACGAACCTAAATCATTTGTATCCTTATTAATACACATAATCGGATTAAAATAAATTTATTTATTATGTTATGTATTAAGATTAATATTCTCATATATTTTATTACTACTTATAATATGTTATAATACTTATTTGATATATAATTCAATTAACGTTATAATATTGTATTAGTTAAAACATAATTTTATATAATATTAGTATACTTATGTAATAAATATATTTAATGTACAAAATATTTATTTGTTAAAATGATAGTTTTGAAATGTTGATTTACTAATAATAATAATAATAACTTTATTAATAATGATAGTTCTAATAACAAAAATGAAATTAATAATTTTTAATAATAATGATACTTATAATAATAATGATAATAATTGTACAATAATTAATAAAATGATAATTTTTAATAAAAATAGTAGTTTTACTAAAAATGTTAAGTTGAGTAATAATGATAATGAAAATAGTAGTTTTGTTATTAATACCTAATAATAATAATAATAATAATAATAATAATAATAATAATAATAATAATAATAATAATAATAATAATAATAATAATAATAATAATAATAATAATAATAATAATAATAATAATAATAATAATAATAATAATAATAAAAGAAAATTGTGTATACCCTTAAAGCTTCAAGTAAAAAGAAATGCTCCAGACGGGACTCGAACCCGCGTCGTCCCGCTAACCCGCAATATTCTTAACCATTAGTCTATTTCTATTCATCTATTATTATTCGAAATTTATTTATGTATAACCCTTATCATCAATGTCAATATCGTACCATTATCAATGCTATTATCTATGTATCTTTCGTCTCATAACCGCAATCATTATCACTCATGTATCATCATAACATCATCATTAACCATGATCATACGATCATCATCATCTTCTACTTGTCAAATACATAATCGTTCCTACCCTTCATTATCAATCTTATGATCTCATCATCATCATACATTTTTCTTTATTACCCTCATAATCATAATTATTATTATTGTTTCACGGTTATCATTTTCATAATCAAATCATGTAACCATTCACTAGTCTCCAAAACTATCGTATTAATTCACAAAAACGTAACCATTCGATCCACTAGAATCCCTCACGGCCCAACACTTTAATTAAACTCTCGGCCCATAAGTAAAAACAGACATCCGAAGCCCAATCTACAACCCAGAACCTAGCAGCTCGTTTAAGAATCCCATATCAGAAATTTTCATAATCGATCATATAGAAATCTGTGGTGGGTCAAATAAAATAAAAAAAAAATATCATTTCCTTTGGTATCCAAAGATGTTGTCCCCCCAGCTGGTCCCTCCTCTTCACGATCATTATCATAATCAGTTTTTATCAACATCAAACAGAAATAAAAGTAGAAACTGAAAACGAGGGATCACCATCCTTCAAATTATCACCCTCTTTACAGCTCATCTATCCTCATCTTTATACAACATCTCAATCACCCTTTATTTAAACAGTAATATATCGAATTGGGGACAGATTTCCTAACAACTGCATTAACAGTTATCGTAGCAAGTGGGGTGGTTCAGTGGTGGTGGGATCGTACAGCAACATGAGTGTAAACGAGTAACAGGTTATGATGGTGAATAAGGTGGTTATTGTAGTAATTTGATAAGGTGATCGATGAAGTTTTTAATGGATGATGATTGTTCGTAGCTTCAACAGATATATTGACGAGTTGATGATGTTCCTTGAAGGTCTCGATGGTAATAGGTTTTGGTAGGTTCGTGGTTTCATAATTAGAAAAAAAAAAAGATCAAGAAATGAATAGCAAGTTGGTTTAGAATTTGGAATAGAGAGTAGATGATATGGCATCAGAAAAAAAAAATAAATAAAAAGCCTGTAGTTCCATCGAGGGTCTTGGGTTGTTGAGTGTGGTTCTCGGAGAGTGATATGGTAGAGAGAGATGATCATGGTGGTATGTGTTGGTTCGGTGGTCTTGGTCCTAGTCGAATAGTAGCAACCGAGAGTAGCAACAATCATAGTAACAAAGATGGTAGTGTTTTGGGTGATGGTTCTTGAAAACCAATAACAACAAAGGAAATGGGTTTCATGGTGTTGGCGATGCGAAGTAAAATAGAAAGATTGAAACAGTTTAGTGATGGTGGTTATGGTAAGGGTGGTGGTTTATTTCTAAGGATGTTAAGGTGGTTGTGGTGGTGTTTTTCAAAGGGAGATGAAGAGAAAGAGAAGTTGGCGGTTCAAGGTGATTGGTGGCGTGAAGGTGGCGATTCATGGTGAGGAAGGTGGTGAACCGTTAATGGATGATTTCAGCGGTGGTAGCAGGCGGACATGGATGATGTCGTGGAGATTACAGGAGTTTAGAGTGTGAGATTGAAATAGAAATAGACAAGATTGATAGGTGTGATATTTTTATCAATGACTATGGTTCATATATATAATAATTTGAACGATGATGCAAAAAGCAAAACAGTGGGGCTAATTAAATTCACGGGTGTACAATTATTTAATAGGCTGCCGACAGTTTGGATTTGCTACAATATCGTGCTCCGTTGATAATTAGTGAGGGATAAAAGTACTCAGAAGAATTCCAAATTTTTATTTTAAGTAACATTATTTATTTCGGTCATTATGGTATAAAATTTAGTTATTAACTATTAGATAAAAAAATACATCAACTGTCCCTCTCAATTCTGGGTAAAATATAAAAAAAATGTTAAAATTTAATTATAACTCAAAACATCAAATTATATAATACTTTATTTAATACCTCTAATTATTATCTATGCACATATATATATATATACATATTTATTTTCAAATAATTGTTCGTGAATCGTCCGGCTTGGTCAAAGGGTAACTAATTATCCGAATATAGATTACAGACTTTCTAGACTTAACATTAGGGTTTTTGCTTATCGTGTCGGAAACATATAGAGATTAGGATTTAAATTTGGTCGGAAATCTCCGGGTCGTTACACTTAGGAGCCAGTGTAAACCTAATGCCCTATTCATTATTCAAGAAGTTAGGATTAAATGACTTAAGGCCAACCAAAATGACTATCCAACTCGCGGACAGATCAGTTAAGATTCCTCGGGGAATAGCTGAAGATGTCCTAGTTAGAGTGGATAAGTTCGTGTTTCCCGTTGACTTCGTCATTATGGATATTGAGGAAGACACGAAGGTTCAACCAAGCAAATTCAAGAACCTCCTCTTGAAAATCCACCCAACTTTTGTTCTCTTTCGACACAGGGACAAAACAGTGTAATTCATGGAAACATTCTAAAACTTGGTCAAAGATTGTCACGACTTGAGGACAAGGACAAGAGTCACTCCTCTCATCATGATAATTGAACTTTTCTGACTGTCATAAATTATCTATGTATGAATTATCTATGTTTAGTATGTGACTTGAATAAAATGTGTGCATGTTATGCTTTAATAAATGTTTTTCCAATGTCCAAAATTTAAGGGGGAGCTTTGCTCTAAGGGCGAGCTTTATTCTAGGGAGAGCTAACCTTTTTGCTTCGACAAAAGGAGGAGAAAGATGGATACAAGTGATTGTTAACACTTGTGTATTTATAGCAAAATGTTCCTCATCACTTGTATGTTTGTTATCATCAAAAAGGGGGAGAATGTTGGTTGAATGTTGGTAAATGAACTACACGAAAAACTTAGGTATGATGATTAACCAAAGAATATGTTTTGATGATGACACATACATATGCATAAGTAATGACTGACATTTTAACATAAAACACGCAAGGTCACTAATCCATACTTTATTTTGCAAACGACCAAGTCAAACATAGCTTAAATAATAGTTCAGCAAAATACACGGTCAAGGTACGGTCAACCGCACAGCTATCCGCAGAACCCCAAACTAAATTGCAACGCAGTTTTATGAAAACAAGTTGCATGGTCGCCACCACGGTCAACCGTAGTGCGACCACAGTTTTTTCTGTTACCAATTTCAACCAAGACTAGTTCCCGACATCTATAATTCATGAAACCTTTCTCAACATGCTTAGAATAGATGCCTTCTCCATACTCAATTGAGTTTTGGTCATAAAAACACTAATTGTGGTTAATTACGCCTAATGACATCTTAATGACAAATTAACCAAGATTAGGCATAACACATAAGTGTTAATCAACAACTTGTGATCTTAATTCTTATCTAGATATCTTAAATATGATCATCAAGTACCAACACACTTAAGCCAATGTCACTAGAACAATTATTACTATTGAAAATGACTTAGTGATTAATTAAGGTTAAATGAGGAACAATGCTCTCAAGTATAACTAAGTAATTACTTGTAATCCTAAAATACACTCAGATACATTTAGGATGGTCACCAAGTCCCAACTAGAGATTGCTCTTCCCTTGTGCATGTGTTGGACATTAATGTGTGCTTACACATTAATCAAGCAATATGTTATATTGCACTTAAGCTTGAGTCATAAGTTGTACAATTATCTATATGATTGACCCTAGAATAACTAATTGCTATATGTGAGTATTACTTGCTACTTGTCAATATGCTTAATACTCATAAACTTGTCAACTTGATTAATATGTTTGCTATGTGCTTACTAGTTAGGACTCAAGTAACTAACATACTCCAATAGATTAAGTGTAAAATGGTTCACAGTAAAATTATAGTCAATTATCTATTTGGTCTAGTCTAAGTAACTAAGTGTGATTGCTTATTCAAGAATGACTTAATTTTAATGTCTCTACATACTTCATGATTATCTTATGGAGACATTGTTCAATTAATCTATATCTAAACTCAAATGGAACATAACTTGTGATTAATTGAAACTAGGAAGTTAATGACATGGTGATTAGTCTTTAGAATTGAACCAAATGCATTAATGTGACTAACTAAGTCTTGACTAAACTGAGATTTTCCAAAATATCTATCAAGACACTTCTCCAAAAATGTTGGGTTTGCTACTTTTGGAGTGTTAAGTCACTTTCATGCAATAAGACCAAATCTCACACACTTAATGCATATAGTACTTGTATATGATGTTTGGATTCTTTTGTAGGTGCTAAAAGGAGTAAATGTGCCCAAATGTGGTGTTCAAATTTGAATCAAACGGCTATACAACAGATACTAAATTTGGACTAGAGCACGCACGGTCGAACCACGGTCGACCGAGATGGCAACCGTGTGTCAACGGCTACTTTTTGAATCCCACTATAAAAAGGCAAACTTTAATGAGCATTTGAAGCTGACCTTCTTGCATATTTTAAAGGCTTATTTCCAGAGATCACAAGGGCTCTAATTACTACTCAAATGTGATCAAGCAAGAGAAGATTCTATGATCTTATAGATATAGAATTTGGTTGTTGTAAACTTACTAATCAAAATCATTAATCTTGTGAGTTTACTTTGTGTAATGTATGTCTTAGTATTGTCTTAGTTACATCATTACAAAGTGTATAAGTCTTATAACTTCAATTAGTAGAAGCATAGGCTAGCTTAGTGATCTACTTCCTTAAAGGGACTTATGAAGTTGATTAATCTTATTTGGAGATTAATACTTGTCCAAGGTGAAGACAAGTTGATCTAGGTTGGAGTTTATCTTTCAAAGGGATGGAGAGATTAGGTTTGTTATCTACCAAAGAAGTTGAAGACTTGAAAATCGGATCTCCACCGGGTTTGGAGAAAAGTTCTTAGTGAAGCAACAAATCCCGATTAGTGAAATGTCCCGTTCATATTGATTATAAACGTTCCATATTAATTGATTTCGTTGCGAGGTTTTGACCTCTATATGAGACGTTTTTCAAAGACTGCATTCGTTTTTAAAACAAACCATAACCTTTATTTTATCAACAAGGTTAACAAGACACCACTTAGATTATCCAGAAATGATAATCTAACAAATATCACACTTACACACTACCAATACATATTGGTTTACAAATATTAATATGTTACAACAAAATAAATCTCGAATGCAGTTTTAAACAATATTATGCAAGCATGCTGACACCAAATCTTGTCCATATAATAGCATGCAACAACGAAAGCTCTTAATAATCACCTGAGAATAAACATGCTTTAAACGTCAACAAAAATGTTGGTGAGTTATAGGTTTAACCTATATATATCAAATCGTAATAATAGACCACAAGATTTCATATTTTAATATACATCCCATACATAGAGATAAAAATTATTCATATGGTGAACACCTGGTAACCGACCTTAACATGATGCATATAAAATATCCCCTATCATTCCGGGACTCCCTTCGTACATGATGAATTAGAAGTACTAAAGCATCCGGTACTTTAGATGGGGCTCGTTGGGCCCAATAGATCTATCTTTAGGATTCGCGTCAATTAGGGTGTCTGTTCCCTAATTCTTAGATTACCGGACTAAAAAGGGGCATATTCGGTTTAATAATCCAGCCATAGAATGTAGTTTCATTTACTTGTGTCTATTTTGTAAAACATTTATAAAACTGCATGTATTCTCATCCCAAAATATTAGATTTTAAAAGTGGGACTATAACTCACTTTCACAGATTTTTACTTCGTCGGGAAGTAAGACTTGGCCACTGGTCGATTCACGAACCTATAACAAATATGTAAATATATATCAAAGTATGTTCAAAATATATTTACAACATTTTTAATACGTTTTGCTGTTTTAAGTTTATTAAGTCAGCTGTCCTCGTTAGTAACCTACAACTAGTTGTCCACAGTTAGATGTACAGAAAATAAAGCAATATATATTATCTTGAATCAATCCACGACCTCGTGTATACAAGCCTCAGGCTAGATCACAACTCAAAGTATATATAATATTTTGGAATCAACCTCAACCCTGTATAGCTAACTCCAACATTACTGCATATAAAGTGTCTATGGTTGTTCTGAAATATATATATAGATGGGTCGATATGATATGTCAAAACATTGTATTCGTGTCTATGGTATCCCAAGATTACATAATATATTAGAATACATGTATAATACAATATGAGTTAGCTAGGATATGATTAATATAGATTTGTTACCAATTTTCACGTAGCTACAACAAGAAAAATTATCCAATCTTGTTTTACCCATAACTTCTTCGTTTTAAATCCGTTTTGAGTGTTTCAAGTTGCTATGGTTTCATATTGAACTTAAGTTTATGAATCTAAATAGAAAAAGTATAAGTTTATAGTCGAAAATACAGGTTACAAGCCGTTTTTGTAAAGGTAGTCATTTCAGTCGAAAGAACGACGTCTAGATGACCATTTTGAAAAACATACTTCCACTTTGAGTTTAACCATGATTTTTGGATATAGTTTCATGTTCATAAGAAAAATCATTTTTCCAGAAGAACAACTTTTAAATCAAAGTTTATCATAGTTTTTAATTAACTAACCCAAAACAGCCCGCGGTGTTACTACGACGGCGTATATCCGGTTTTACGGTGTTTTTCGTGTTTCCAGGTTTTAAATCATTAAGTTTGCTTATCATATAGATATAGAACATGTGTTTAGTTAATTTTAAAAGTCAAGTTAGAAGGATTAACTTTATTTGCGAACAAGTTTAGAATTAACTAAACTATGTTCAAGTGATTACAAGTTTAAATCTTCGAATAAGATAGTTTTATATGTATGAATCGAATGATGTTATGAACATCATTACTACCTTAATTTTAGTAGGTAAATCTACTGGAAATTAAAAAAATAGATCTAGCTTCAAAGGATCCTTGGATGGCTTGAAAGTTCTTGAAGCAGAATCATGACACGAAAACAAGTTCAAGTAAGATTTCCACTCGAAATAAGATTGTTATAGTTATAGAAATTGAATCAAAGTTTGAATATGAGTATTACCTTGTATTAGAAAGATATCTTACTGTAAATAAGAAAGATTTCTTGAGGTTGGATGTTCACTTTACAAGATTGGAAGTAAGCTAGCAAACTTGGAAGTATTCTTGATTTTATGAAACTAGAACTTATAGAATTTATGAAGAACACTTAGAACTTGAAGATAGAACTTGAGAGAGATCAATTAGATAAAGAAAATTGAAGAATGAAAGTGTTTGTAGGTATTTTTGGTCGTTGGTATATGGATTAGATATAAAGGATGTGTAATTTTGTTTACTTGTAAATAAGTCATGAATGATTACTAATATTTTTGTAATTTTATGAGATATTTCATGCTAGTTGCCAAATGATGGTTCCCACATATTTTAGGTGACTCAAAAGGGCTGCTAAGAGTTGATCATTGGAGTGTATATACCAATAGTAAATACATTTAGAAGCTGGGTATTGTACGAGTACGAATACGAGTGCATACGAGTAGAATTGTTGATGAAAATGAATGAGGATGTAATTGTAAGCATTTTTGTTAAGTAGAATTACTTTGATAAGTGTCTTGAAGTCTTTCAAAAGTGTATGAATACATATTAAAACACTACATGTATATACATTTTAACTGAGTCGTTAAGTCAGCGTTAGTCGTTACATGTAAGTGTTGTTTTGAAACCTTTAGGTTAACGATCTTGTTAAATGTTGTTAACCCATTGTTTATTATATCTAAAGAGATGTTAAATTATTACATTATCATGATATTATGATGTATTAATATATCTTAATATGATATATATACAATTAAATTTCGTTACAACGATAATCGTTACATATATGCCTCGTTTCGAAATCCTTAAGTTAGTAGTCTTGTTTTTACATATGTAGTTCATTGTTAATATACTTAATGATATGTTTACTTATCATAATACCATGTTAACTATATATATATATATATATATATATCCATATATATGACATCATATAGTTTTTACAAGTTTTAACGTTCGTGAATCACCGGTCAACTTGGGTGGTCAATTGTCTATATGAAACCTATTTCAATTAATCAAGTCTTAACAAGTTTGATTGCTTAACATGTTGGAAACACTTAATCATGTAAATAACAATTTCATTTAATATATATAAACATGGAAAAGTTCAGGTCACTACAATTAGTGTAATCGGGGAGTGGATTAAGGTGGATTAGTTAACATCCACCCGAACCACTATAAATCCTTGTGTCTATGTTCTTTACATTACTTCATTTATCATTTTGAACATATACACTACACACATCAAGTTTGAGTTGAATTGGTTGATCAAAGTTAAATCGAATTTGGTGATCAATCGAAAAAGTGTTAAAAACGTATCAAGTAACTATTCACCCCCCTCTAGTTACTTACAGACCCAAAAACCCATTTTGACCTAATACTAGGTCAAAACCTAAACTTGTAAGTCTCATTTTCCAAATCACTAGTTAATCAAGTTCATTAGTGAACTTTAACCAAGATTTACTTCTTTTATTAGTCATTTCATCAACTAGCTCAAAAGTCAACAATTTAGGTTACTTACACTTACACCCAACCCATAAACCCCCAATTTCACATGAACTAGGGTTTATGTACATACAAATCTCAATTAAACTCATTAGACACACTTAATCACAAGATTTAGAGTTTAAGGCTTACCACAACACACACAAAAATGTTAGGAGGTAGATTCACGCAAGATGGAACCCGATCTAGCAAAAACCCACTTAAAAGCTTCACAAATCTACTTTCTCTCACTACTCTCTCTCTACTTTATGAAGAAGATGATAAGGTTGGTGAATGGGGTTAATGAGCCCCATCAACCCTTTTGGTAGCCTTAAAATGACCTCAAGTAAAAAGTCAACAACACCCCTCCTTAAAATTAATTGAAAACAAGAATTTTCCATCAGATCACAGCCGCGCCGCGCCCCCATGGGCCGCGCCACGGGCTAAAACAGGAAAATGAAACCGCCAGCTTTTATTATATAAATAATATGTACGTTCCAAACTCGGGTCTTACAGATGAGTAACTCAAATCCCTGGTGAACGATCAGATCCACGTTGAAGAGGTTAAATTCAGGATAAGTTGAAGAGTTAAAGTGCTCAATGAGATAAAAAGCATGGATCCGCGACGAAGAGTTCAAATCTGCGATGAGGTGATGAAGAGCGCAAATCCGCGATAATATAAAGAACTCAAATTCACGATTAGAAGAAAAGTTAACTCATCACACTTTGAACGGACATGGTGTTTTTGCAATACACTTTGAAAGTACGCTTTTTATAAGGAGGTAACTCATCACATTCTTTTTTTGAACATCACACACACGCACTTCCTTTTTGTCCACATCGGAATTGAACTCAACCTCTAAGAAGATGAATTTCTTTAATACCGCAAGGCAAGATGCCTTTTGGTCGTTTTCCGTATTGTATACTAATATTTTTATATTTTGACATTGATGCCTAATACATATACACCCATTGAAATCACAAACTAATCAACTGACATACATAATCCGTAATATTTACATGAACACTCATAATTAATTACTAATTGTTAATTATTAATTATTAATTATTAATTATTAATTATTAATTATTAATCATTGATTATTAATTATTAATTATTAATTATTAATCAGTGATTATTAAATATTAATTATTATTAATTAATTATTAATTATTAATTAATTAATTATTAATTAATTATATAATCTATAATACTAATTGATTGAAATAGTACGACCACGATTGGAATTTGTACATGGCCCATACTACAACCTTCCTAAAAACAATGCAACCAAGAAAGACTCTTTTGTTGCTTTGTTCATGTAATTTTCTATACTCTACCTACCTATGATTCCTCAATTTGATGAAGATCTATCATTTTGATAAAAAAAAAAATTTACTGCGAAAAATTAAATTGTATTACTTGAGAGATCTTCATAAAAAAATGAAGATACAAATACAAAGTAAATAGACGGAGTCAAGCTCGGTCAAATTAGAGATTACAAATTGAAAGAAATTAATGCTAAAAACATAAAAGAAAATGATTGTTTTCCCAAACATAGGAGAGAAAACCGTTGCCTAGCTTAAGATTTGTAGCCCATAAGAAGGATTTTAGCTTGATATTGCGGACCAAACACGAACGACACATGAATTTACCATTGAAAAGGAGATCGTTTCTAGCCATCAAAGCCCGGGAGGGCCCAAGCAAAATTCCACCATCTAAAGAGATCGTTCAAATTTTGGAGATCACTTGCAACGTAACAATAGGTGATTGACGGTCTCGATTTCTTCCAAACACCAAACACACAAAATCGATTGAGACGATGGCAAAAAAAGTCTTTTAAAGAGAACATCTTTAATGGGGATACTATTGTGGATTGCAAGCCAATGATGTAACATTACTTTGGGCGGGTCTTTGTAACCCCAAATAACTTTTTGCCATGTAGGAGAAATGACAACATTAGATTGGACCAATAATCGAACCGCATCCGATACCGAAAAGGTACCATCAACAGAAACTTACCAGACGACAAGGTCAACTTCCATGATGTTAACAGAAGCCTTTTCCAACAATGTCACCGCCATACGACCTCTTGTCATGTTACCAAGGCCACGGGTATTCCATGAGGCGAGCCTCATGGTTTAGATTTGGTGATTGGAGTATCGTAATCGACCATGTTTTGCATCATTACCCCAAAATTGGCCATCTCTTCTTTAAAGGTGAGTTTTTTACCTCCAAATTGACATTGATCCTTTAGTTTTATACCATCTCCAACGACATGGTTAATTTTGCTTGAAGTATCGAAAACACCCGCGAGATTTGGAATGCGATCAACCCAATCGACACTTGTAACTTTACCTTTGTTTTTGGTTTTACTTTCATTAATGTGGATAACAGGTTCCACGTTAGGTGTAACAGAAGAACATCTTGCTTTGATTTTCTCACATGAGGCTTTACAATCTTAATCAATACACTGATTGTCTTGGATGATTTTGCTAGGACTTGACGAATTCATTTTAGTCCTAAAAAAATTTTCATCAGTAGAGTGGGGGAGAATAACAGGTGAAATGGAATGAGAGGGTTTTTTGGGAGAAAAAACATTAAGGGCAGGATAGTCATTTAAGTCTAAGTTAAAAGGTGCGCGTTTCACGTGAGGAGAAGGGGTTGAGAAAGACTTATTGACAATTTTCATCTCATCAGGGACATAAAGTACAGAATTGGTTTTGAACAGTGAAGCTTTGATTTCCTCTGCAGCTTTAGAAATCTCTTCTGCTTTTGTCTTTTGTATTTTAACTGCAATAGAGACCTTGTCCATTGAATTATGGATCTCTATAGGTGTGGTAGCCACAAAAGGGAGGGTTGACTTCTTTGGGGTTTCAAAATTCAAATCCCCTTGAGTAACGTTAATTTCTCTATCCTCTAAAACCGGATCTGCAGCCATCGGAGTAAATTCCGGTACCGGAATCTTGACCTGAGATGTTTGAAAAATTGGATCATCCATGGCCATCTCATTGAATTCTCTAATGATATCGGTGTCAACTGTTTCCATTATTTCTTCTTCAAAGATCTCCTCAACCCATAGTTTACAACTAAATTTGTTTTCAATTGTAGCATCGACATATTGGCGAATTGGACGTGGATCATGAATCTCAATGATAGCCTGCAAAACGTCGGGTCTTTGAAGATTGTGAGACAACAAATCAATGTGCATCATTCTATCGAAATAATTGGCTACTTTAATCGAACAGTTTGAAGAACAACAGTTAAAGGGTATTCCTTTGATTGCAATTTTAGTAATCCTTATATACTTGTTCGTGTAATTCTTCATTGGAATGACGTCTAAGAATTCTAGTTCGCTAGAGGAAGGACCTTTAATCATTCTTGAATAGCTTTCTTCATCTTTGCAAGTCACAATATACCCATAGGGGCCCCAAGTAGAAATTGAATCGATTAGAATGCTTCTATTTTTCAGCCATTTGAATAGTTTAAGCACCTTAATTGGTTCCCTGTCCACGACAAGAGCTGTTAATTTGAGGTGATTGGTTGTTTCATGGTTGATAGCAAGGTTAATTTTGGGTTTAGGAGGGGACGAATTGAAAGTGGGGTTGATTGAGGTTAATTTTGATAAATGATGAAGATCTATCATTTAATACAATTCAACTTTTTCGCCAAAAAAATAAAATAAAATAATAATTCATTTTGACGACTAAAATAAATTCATCCGTCCCAATTAATTAGTTCATTTTGCTTCGGAAAAGCATAATTTAGATTAAATACACCCGAATAATTTGGCGGAGTTACAACTTACTTCAAACCTTAACCTGTCTGATTGACAAAGTCCAACGATCGTTTTAGGCAATCAATTTAAATTGAACCTTACAATATTAAAACTAACACTAAACATATACCAACAAACAATTGAGAAACTAGAAAACTCGCGTCTACTAACAACACGGTTCAAAGTTCTCTAGAGAGGATTGAACATCAACTTCCAATTCAAATGTGTTATAAGTATAAAAGAATGAATACAATATAGTTTATCTGACTAAAATAAATGCCTTGGTGACATAAGATAAACTGGAGCAACTAGAACCACAAAATATAAATCAAACAAGACCCACGACATATTGGTACATAAACATAATATGGTTTTGTTGTTATACTCATAACTATTAACTACATTTCCACTATTCTTGGTCAAGAGTAACTTAACTTCATTACCTATTCTCTTGTTAGGTTGTTATACACATGTATTATATAAACTTCATATGTACGATCTGTAAATATATTCAATACAATTCTCTTATATGGTATTTAGAGCCTTCAAAGGTTTAAAAGTGTCGTATTAATAATCAAATATACATCCTCCAGTGACATCTTCATCAATGACATCTCAAGTTCCATTGACATAATCTAACTTCAAGCCCCAACTTACTTACCCACCTCAACTTTGTCGTATGAAAACAACAATTTTTTTCCTACTCTAATCCGCTATGACCTTCTCAGTTATGTCGATGGCTCACTTGCAGCTCCCCCACAGATGCTGGAAAATTCACAAATCGACTCTACTGCAACCTCTCAAGTCTCAATTAAGCCAAACCCAGGAATACACAAAATGGTTTCGACAAGATCAAATCATTTTAAAAGCCATTCTAGGCAGTTGTTCAGCGCATACAAAGCCACATCGCTTATGTTTCAACTTCAAAAGAGGCGTGGGATCGTCTCAAGGTCCTATATGCAAACAAGTCTCGCACCAGAACTATTTCACTCAAATTAAGGTTGATCGAAAATGGCGCTGAAGGTAAACCTATTGCCACCTATCTCCAAGAAATGAGAAGTATAGCTGAAGACCTTGCACTTTTCGACAATTCTATTGATGAGGATTACCTTGTGCTCCATATTCCCCATCGTTTAGGACCCAAATTTAAAGAAATCTCTTCAGTGGTGTGCACACGAGACACACCTATCTCATTCGATGAATTGCATGACAAACTTGTTAATCATGAGATGCAACAAAAATAATCTGCAAAACTTACTACTCTTATCGTTGCTACTTCCATTGTTGCCACATCTAACTACACCTAACGTGTCTACCGACAATCCACGAATAGAAATCATCAAAACACTCCACAAAACTTCTGATCCGAACAAAAAACCTCCAGCTGGTATCCTCGTACTTAACCTAATGCGAGATACCCAAGTTCCTCCCAACCATTTTGTTCTAATGTCTCTTCGACATATAACAAAGATGCATACTGCAATTTCTGCTTACGTAATGGACATAACACCAATGAATGCAGAAATCTTGCTAGGTTCCTAAAAGAAAACAATGTTAATCCAGTGGCAAATTTCACTACTGCTCGCTCATTATCACCTTCTTAGATACATGACACAAGCGCCTCACACCATGTCACACCCGACACCAATCATATGCAATCCTTCTCGAATTATGGAGGTCTCGAGGAGATCATACTTGGAGACGGTTCAGGTTTAACTATCTCCCACCTTGGCAATACTACTATTAAAACTCCCTCTCGCTCATATAAATTACGTGATATATTAAATGTACTGCATCCCGTAAGAATCTTATATCGGTTGCAAAACTTTGTTGTACTAATCGTGTTTCTTTAGAATTTTTTTTCCTTTTCATCTTTTGTTTAAGGATCTGAGCACGGGGGCACGTCTACTTTGAGGACCAAGTCACAATGATCTGTATTACCTTGCTCAGCCGAACCCACCTGAAGCATATTCTATGACGTTGAATAACACAAGGCAACATAGATTAGGGCACCCATCTTCTTGAGTTTTAGCTTATGTTGTAAAGCATGTACATTTAGCCTCTTCTTATTTATCATCTTTGCAATCCAACTGTCACTCTTTTTATTGTACTAATAAAAGCCAAATAGTTTCTTTGGTGAATCATCTATTAAAATTACAAGACCTTTACATTTTATTTTTGCTAATGTGTGGGGACTTACAGATTTATCCCATGACAAATTTAGATAATATGTGATATTAATTGATCATTTTCCCACTATATATGGTTATATCTGATCCAACATAAATGAGATGTTTCCATAATATTTCCTCAGTTCAAATGTTTAGTGGAGAACTTGTGCCACCAATCCATAGTTGTATTGTACACAGACAATGGTGGCGAATATATGAGTCTTACCCCATATCTAAGCTCACATGGCATCTCTCACTATACGAGTCCACCCTACACCCCGGAACACAATAGTTTTGCTGCAAGACGACACCATACCCTTCTCATCACCACTCGCGCACTACTGCAACATGCTCGTCTACCTCTCACTTTCTGATCCTACGCCGTGACAATAGAAGCGTATCTAATCAAACGCCTAACAACACACACACACACACACACTTAGCAACAAAAAACACCACTTGTGACTATATTTCACCAGCGTCATAACTACACTCGACTCAAAGTGTTTGGTTGTCTATGCTACCCATGGTTACGAACTTATACCACATTCAAACTTCAACCACGATCGGATCCCTGCATTTTTTTGGGCTACTCGCTGTCCCAATCGGCATATAAATGTTACGATTCCGCACTCATAAACTTTACATATCCTGTCATGTTAAATTTTGTGAATTTAACTTCCCGTTAAAACTAGCTCACATAGGCTACTCTAACTTTCCTGGGCTCACTTCACGACAACCTGCCACGATTTCCACCTCAATTACCATTGATGATGAGTTCCATCCTCAATCCCTACATCCCCTCTTATTAAATTTTATACTTGTATATGTCAATTTAAAGATGAATCTTTTACATTTCATTTTGCTTATTTCTGGGTTAAGCATTGTTTCAGGTTTAGTACTAGTTTGATTGTGGTTGCTGATTCAAAAGTGTTGTTGAAATACTAAGGATAGCAAGTAGCTGAACTGGACTGGCCAACTGAAATTAATTTATTCTTATCTGGCTTCATTCAAGATGTTCATTGAACTCAAGCCCACTTAATCTATTCTGAAGCCCAATTAAATTATTATTATTATTATTATTATTTTCTACTATAAAAGGAAGCCTTATTCCTTTATTTTAATTTAATTAATCATTTTTTCATTCATTGAGATCTGTTATCTCATCTTTCTCTCTCGTTTGTATTCACATCTAGGGTTTTCTATTATCTTGTAATTCAAGAGTGATCTGTGAGATTTGATAAGTTCATCTATTTGTGAACTATTGAGAATGATTACTGTTACTGTTATCGGTGTACTGGTTCATGATCAATTGTGATTGTGATCGTTTTGTGATTTAGTAAATTGTTTATCTTCTGTGTTTGACGATTTTGATTAATATTTTCTTCACCTCATACCTCTAATTTACCACCTGCTACATAAAACCCATCACCTCTGCTTGATACATCACCATCTACACCCACTGCTCCACAACCCCACTCACCTATTATGTCACAACCACTTGAACCTGACTCAACTCCACCCACTCCCGAACCCTTAAACCCACCCTCTAACCTCACGCACCAACACAACCCCAGGTTCGACACACTAGACAATGCAAATCGAATAAAAAATATTTCAACTCTACGTTCATCAATCATGTAACAGCTCATCCAATACCTGCTGCCATTGAGCCCACGTGTGTTTCGCAAGCCTAAAACATAAAGAGTCGCATAATGCTATGTCCATCAAATTCGATCCTCTCCTCTACACCATACATGGAATCTTATACCCAAAATGGCTCAAAATATCCTTGGTAATAAATAGGTTATCAGGGTAAAGCGTAATTCAGATGGTCCCATACAAAAATTCAAGGCACGATTAGTAGCCAAGTGATTTCATCAAACGCCCGGGGTGGTCAACTATCATGAGACCTTCAGTTCGGTTACTAAACCCGTAACAATGCGGGTCACCCTGAGTATAACATTGTCCAAGAACTGGCCCCTTCGCCAACTTGACATTAACAACGCCTTCTTGAACTGTAATATTACTGAAGATATTTTTATGGCTCAACAAGCGGTTTCGTTCATCCCCAATACCCATCCCATGTGTGAAAACTTCGAAAGTCTCTTTATGGCCTCAAAAAAGCACCACGAGCGTGGTACATGGAGCTTAAATTGTTTTTGCTATAGGTTGGGTTTAAGACTTCTATTGCTGATACATCACTATTTATCTACCAGTCACGGGACACCATTTTTTTTTCTCGTGTATGTGGATGACTTCATACTCACGGGGAACGACTTTAACATTTATTACTAGCTTGGTCACACAGCTTCATGAAAAATTTGCACTTCAAGATCTCGGGGATCTTCATAACTTTCTTGGTGTGGAAGTAGTACCCACTCTAGATGGTTTATTCTTATCTTAGTCTAAACATATTCAAGATATTCTGTGTAGCCATGATATGGAAGGTGAAAAAACTGTGTCGACACCCATGAGCGTTTCACCTTCTCTAATTTCGATTGTTTCCAACAATCTGTCAGATGCTCCATTATTTCAGAGGGCCATTGGAAAAATTATAATATCTTGCTATGATTCTACCCGACATTTCATTTACCACCAATAAACTCTCCCGGTATATGCACAATCCCTCTATACTTCACTGGCAGGCCCTGAAATGATTGTTGAGATACTTAAAAGGTACCATCTACCATGGTTAATTTATTTCTCAAACGTACACACTCACCTATACTTAGCGCGTTCAGCGACTCAGATAGGGGAGGTACAAATGAGAATGGTCGGTCGACTACTGGGTACATAATTTACATGAGCGGGAACATTGTGTCTTGGAAATCACAAAAGAAAAAATCAGTTTCTCGGTCTTCAGCGGAAGATGAATATAAAGCGATAGCGAATGCCACTTCGGAACTTATTTGGCTACGAAATCTTGTAGTAAAATCTTGTATTGTGACAACATTGGGACTACTTACCTTTGTGCAAACCCCGTTTTTCATAGTCGTATGAAGCATATTGCATTGGACTATCATTTTGTTCATGAAAAGATTGAAGATGGCACTTTAAAAGTTCAGCATACCAGTTCCAACTTGCAGATACACTTACCAAACCATTGTCACGGATACCGTTTACGAAATTTTGCTCCAAGACTTGAGTTATTAATGGGTCCATCTTGCGATGGCATATTGGTACATCAACATATTATGGATCAGTTCTTATACTCACAAGTACCTTTCCACTATTCTTGGTTATGAGGATAACTTAACTTCGTTACCTAATCTCCAGTTCGGTTGTCATACACATGTATTATATAAACTTCATATGTACGATATGTAAATGTATTCAATACAATTCTCTTATACGACACTCGGCGCGAACACTTGGCACCCAAATAATAAGTCAACCCATTAAGGGATCTTCCATACACCCGTCAAAAGCCACAAATGAGACGAGTCTCTACACTTTAACGATAAAAGCTTTAGCCGTACCGTGGAGTAAATGACTTCGAACACTTGATAACTAGACCTTTTTATTGGAATAATGGTGTTGAAATTCACCACTATGTGGACACAATTTAATATATGATAAAGTTTTAATATATTAATGATTACTTGGTGGGTATTGTAGCCTCCGATAAGAGTTTTACAACGAGCTAATGTGTCTAAAAAGAATTAAAGGTGAATGAGATACCGAGTCTCAAGGTTGTTATTTTGGAGAAAAATTGAAAGAATTGAAAAGGAGTGAAAGTTGTCCCATATCGGAAGTGGGAGAAAACTTAAGACTATAGTCTTCACTATAAATAAAGGCCTTCGGGCTTTGTAGAAAGATGCCCAAAAATGTATGGCAACACACACCACAAATTGTGTAGCTACACACACACACACACACGTAAACATTCTCATTTTTCACTCAATTGCAACATGGTCTCCTTGTTCCGGCTATTATTTGAGAAAGTGAACAAGTCCAGCAGTACCTTCGAGCCGGTGTACCCTGGAACCAGAAGAAAAATCTGTTTAAGGGAATTACGTTAACACAAGTCCGGATCTACTAAGATATTACTGCTTTGTTTTGTTTTCGATTTTCTAGGTTTTGAACCCGACGAATCGATTTTGTTTCCTACTCTGACTTCAGATTCGATCTTATTTAATTTATAGTTTTACATAATATGATTGCAAATGTTATTTAGTTTGCAAATATTATTAAGTTTCGTATATATTTTGCTTACACATTTTGAGCCATTGAATATCCGTTTGTTCCGTTCTTTTTTTTTTTTTAAAGTCAAGGCCCCAAAGTAAGGTTGGTGGGGATTGAACCCGAGTCTTCTTTGGAGATTCCCAACCACTCAACCACCCCTTTTGGGTTCGTTTGTTCCGTTCTTGCCTTAATAAATAAATATAAGCAACAAATAATAATTTTGTTACCACCACACAACTAATTGAGTAAGCTTAGCGATTTGCAAATGGAATTAGAATTGGAATGTCACACACCATCTTCCAACTATTTAAGCGTATAGAAATTTGAATGAATGTACTCACTTTAGCCCATACCTAATTAGCAAACATACATTTGTGAAAATAATGATTGTGAGATTCGGACTTGACATTGCAAGGAACACATAAGAGTGTTCATGTTCGACTATAGCTCCTTCGGATGCAAATAGTCTTGAGTTTTTAACTTTTTACTTATAACTAGCAACAACAAGAATTATAAATCAATTTGTACAATATGTTTCAAAGTTTGTACATGTATTCATAAGGTATATTTAATAAAATGTTGTACATAATACTTTAAATATTGTACATACTAAACACTCGAGTGGCAACAATGGCTTATTAACCCCTCGTTTTATGTCGCATCAAATCATCAAAGGTTGGGCATTGGCTAACACAGGTTCATGTATTGCGTAGCTCCTCCCAAAAACTATGTCTCCATCCTAATCACCGTGAGTTATATTTTCTAGATTAAATGTGTAGCTCCCCTCAACTTTGTCAATGAAGTCGTGTTACTGTTGATGGTCGCTACTAGCTTGGTTTCAAGTTCTATGTGAATGTTTCTCACGCATATTCGGATGCAACATATTTTTGTTTCGTTTTTTGATATGTATATAGATCATAGAACACCTTGTAAATCTCTATTTGTTATTAATGATTTTTCTTGCTTTTCAAAAAAAAAAAAAAAAAAAAAAAAAAAAAAAAAAAAAAAAAACCATTAGGTTATACATAATATTTCAAATATTGTACATATGGACATGAAGTTTTTTTTTTTTACCATAAACTTGTACAAATGCTTCTCAAATTGTACAATTAACATATTAATATTTTTATTAAATAATTATTTAATTATTTTAATGACATTAACATGGAAAGTTTAAAATTTTTCTTTTTACTAGTGAAATGACCCGTGGAAACACGAGTTTGTTTAAACGAAACAGTTTAATGATATGTTTTACGTATCAAGTGAATGTAAATGTTAAAGTCATTTAGATTATTGCCCCGTAAAATCACGGATTACGACTAAGAAACTTGTCATTGAGTTTACAAACATAAAGTTTGCTCAAAGTTGAGTATTTATATTTATATTTTTAATAATAATAATAATAATTAATAATAAATGCCTTTTAAATTTTTTTAGAAAAATAAAATTACAATTTAGGAGAGATTAATATTTTCTTTTATAAAAGATTTTGTATTATTTTTTAAATTAAATTAATATATAATTATGATATTATTATTATGAAAATTAAGCTTAATGATGATATATAGATTTTTAAATTTGTGTATTTTTTATTTATGAAATCATTGTAATAGAGATTTATTAGAAAGTATAGATAGATTAGTAATACTCAATTAATCACTATCACTACTATTTGATAAATCAAAAAATCGGATATTATGGGATTTATGGGATACAAATTCAAAGTAACTGATTTGATTGAATTTTTTAAATGCAAACGTGTCAACTGAATTTAATCACCGATTTTTATGGAGCCAATTTACCTACTAGTATATATCAACCAAAGGTAATGAGTGTCGTTTTACGCTTTAAAAAGCATGTCGTTTCATCTTACTGCACCTCCTAGATATTTATACCCTCATCTGTCTCTCTCCTCATAAGACCATTTGTAACGGTAGAGGCGTTTCTTGCTCGTATTTCTTTCCTTTTTGCATTTTTTTTATGATTATGACGTGTTTCTTTTTTGAGTGGAGTAGTGGTGGTGTTTCTTTTTTATGTTAGTTAGAAGTATTGTGGTGATATGTTAAAATATAATTGAGTTAAGTATTAAAATGGGGTAAAAATAATATTTTTAAATGAATAAAAAAACAAAAAAAAACAAGTGACACAAGTTTCTTCTTCCGTCACTTTCTAACAGACGCCTAAGTGACACTCTAGAGTGACACCCTGATACGGCCTTCGCCGACGTTTCTTGCTCGCCACCTAGGCAAGTGACGGCGTCACTGGCCTCCAATACAAATGGTCTAAAAAATACCACTCATTGTTTCCCTCTCTCGAAAACTCAATCACCACGCTCCCTTCTCACCGTCAATTATGGCCTATTCCGGTCGTATTAGTCGATGAAACCACTACCAAGGAAACCGTCGCGACTTACCGAACACGATGATACTAAGTTCGCTAAAGGACGCCACGTGCCGGCTATTCGTGGTAGTGTGGAAGACAGTGACAGGTTAGGGTTTCTTTCGTGTGATTATCACTTTCTATTGGGTGATGTTAACGTTACCGATCAAAGATGTTTACATGTTAGGGTTTGAATCTGAAAATTTAGGGTTTCATGTAATCTAGCACATAGATCTGTTATGTTTTAATTTTGGAGATGAAATTCGTATTTCTATAAGTTTCGTATGTTAATTTTACAGGGTTTTTTTCATCGCATCTATTTTGCTCACTCTCTTTCTGCTTTACGAATTCCAGTGGATTATGTTTATAAGTTTTGTTTATTGTGATTTCGATAATGTAGTTGTAATTATTGTTCTTTTTTGCTTCCTTTTATCATTAAAATTTTGTCTATTGCGCGATCGCGATTGTTGAATGATTTTCTTTTATTAGTATTCCAGTTGAAGATTTCTTATTCTTAGTTTCTTACTGGTAGAAGTTACAAGTTGGTTTGTGGAGTTTGCTTTCAGGTATGTTGTCCTACGTTTTATTTTTGAAGTTATTAAGTATTTTGTTTTTACTGATTGTGGATGTTGTTGTTGTTGGTTATTAATGCCCAAGACACAACTTATGTCTATACTACTAATAACATTTGAACCTATAGGGTCACACACAATGAGCAAATAAATATCAATTACATATTTGAATATGATTTGTATATTACAACATTATTATACATGTTGTGACATTGTTATTTATTAGAAATAATAATACTACAATTGTATATGGATGAGAATGCATACATATATATAAACATGTATATGTGTAAGTAACAATTATATTTGTTACTTGTTTCCATCTTGTTAACTAAATAATATAATAGTTTTATCAAATTGTTTGATAAAAGTAACCATATAATATTAACTAGTTGACTCTACATTATGTAAGAGTACAAGTAATACGAAATGGTGAGTATGGTCATTGCTTGTGACTTTGGTCATAGAATTAACAAGTATGCTCCATACTTCACTAGATCTTTTCTTTAAATAGGATGGATGTATGTATGTTTTAAAAAACAAAGCAAAAACACACATACAAGTATCATAAAATCTCAGCTTTCTTGACGTACATAAAGTTCTAAGTGTTCTTTCAAGTTTGAAGAAATACTAACAAAACAAGATAGTATTAAAAACAAGATATAAGAAAGCTTGTTTTTAGACTTGTTTTCAAGGGTTGTGAGGGAATAGCATCCCGTTGATATAGGAGTTTGCTTTCGTGTGGATTACCGATCGAGGAAGGCTACATTGGCTTCTTAGTGTTCTAAGCATCCATAACTTCTCAAGTTCAAAGTCTTCAAAGGTTGTAGTCTTGAACCCTCTCTTTAATGTTTTAGTTTTCTTAATATCATGCATTTGGATAAAATTGTTGTACATGCTTCCGTTGCTAAATTGTTTTAAAAAAATTTTACAGACCCCTTCAGTGGTATCAAGAGCCGCTCTTGCATGTATTAAGAAGATTATGTTATATAAAATAAGGACTTGTTCTTATTATTAGAAATGAACAACTTTTCTTTTTAAACAAAGGAAGTTGTAGATTTCTAAAATGCAACTTATTTATTTTTATATTCTACAACCATTCTTTTTGCATGCATGCTTGGTTGTAGAAGTTGCAATATATCAATTAGTTGATATATTAATTTGCATGATGCATAGAAAGCCTTTAGACCATTGTGATGTTTGATTGTGTTGAGATTCGAGTTGGTTGTAAATTTTTCTTTCATTTATAATGATTTGTAATAATTTTATTTTTCGTTTATTTTTGAGATGTAATAGCATTAGTGTAGACTTGGATATTTTTGAGATGTAATAGTATTATATTTGTAATAATTTTATTTTTCGTTTATTTTAGTTTAGTATAATTAAACAACCTGGAGTTGAGGTAGTTGTTTTTAAGTAATCTCATTTATATTGTTTTTTGTATTTAATGCTGTTGTGTTTTGTTTGATATGTGTTGATGTTATTAATCATTTTATGCATATTGTGCTATTAAAGGCAGCAACCCACATTGTTAATACGCCTCTCAAGGAGTCAAGATTCAAGGTTTGTTGATGTCTATATATTCTTACTCGGCGTAAACCTGTTGTTCTGTTGCAACAGCTATAAGTGCTTTCCAAGTGCGCGAAAATAGGAATCGCAAAAGGTAGGTTTTTATTGTTTCCATTTTTTTCATTCCTATCTGATTGCAATGTTTATGGGTGTTGGTTTTAGGTTGCCTTTACCTCCTATTTTACTTGTGGGTTATGGTAATTAAATATTCTTATTGCTTCTACTGATCTATATTATTACTATCATTCATATATTCATCTATCAATATGATATATGCTTATTGTAACACCCCAGCTTAACATGACCACAATATTGTCCGCTTTGCCCGCAGGCGCACGACTTTTTCTTGGCGACCACACACGAGAAGCACTTTCCCAGGAGGTCACCCATCCTGGTAGTGCTCTCGCCTGAGCACGCTTAACTGCAGCGTACTCACACATCTGCTCTGCCTGTGGTCCCAAAACGCGTTGTGTCATTTAAGCGTGAGTATTACCTTATAATCCCATGATCACTCATGCATGTGGGCGATGTGGGATTTGCCTAGGGTGTTACATTCACCCCCCTCAGGGACTCATCGTCCTCGATGAGGTTTGCCCCACCACCCACAACGGCACATGAGTGGCTCTGATACCATAAGTAACATCACCATCAGCCCGTAGTATGATATTGTCCGCTTTGGACACAAGCCGATCACCGACGGGCTACCCGCGCACGAGTACAACCCCGGATCTCACTTCTACCTCACGGATTTGCTTCTCGGGTAAACACCCTCAAAACGCGTCATCACAGAGTGCGCAACACAACTGGTATGATACTGTCCGCTCTGGGCCACAGGCCGATCACCGACAGGCCAACTTGCCCCGGATCGCACCTACCCGCACGGATTTAAACGCGTCTTCACAGAGTGCGCAGCACAACTGGTATGATACTGTCCGCTCTGGGCCACAGGCCGATCACCGACAGGCCAACTTGCCCTGGATCGCACCTACCCGCACGGATTTAAACGCGTCTTACCAGAAGAGGTATCCACACCCTTATAAGGAGTGCTTTGTTTTCCTCTCCCACCGATGTGGGACGAGTCTGTTACAACTCTCCCCCCCTTCGGGACACTGCGTCCCCGCAGTACACATCGATGCGGGCCCCAGCTCTGATACCATTCTGTAACACCCCAGCTTAACATGACCACAATATTGTCAGCTTTGCCCGCAGGCGCACGGCTTTTTCTTGGCGACCACACACGAGAAGCACTTTCCCAGGAGGTCACCCATCCTGGTAGTGCTCTCGCCTGAGCACGCTTAACTGCAGCGTACTCACACATCTGCTCTGCCTGTGGTCCCAAAACGCGTTGTGTCATTTAAGCGTGAGTATTACCTTATAATCCCATGATCACTCATGCATGTGGGCGATGTGGGATTTGCCTAGGGTGTTACACTTATACAATTATGTTTTGTTTCTAATAACTCCTTATATAAGTATGCATGCACCGATGATTATCCGTGATAAATGTTGTTTTGCAATATCAATTTTAAATGGTATGTAAAATCTTAATTTACTCTTAATTGTTTATGATTATTAATGACAAATGTTGTCTTGCTATAAACTACTTTATTAGATGCTGAAGAAACTTCATTGCATTCATATACAAACTTTGTGCCTATTAGGTGGTAAATACATTGACTGATAATTCAGTAGTTTACTTTTACAAACACATTGAGCTTCTGTTATCCACAGTGGGATTTTGATAAGTGGGTTCCTAAAAAAGAAACTATTTGAACTAGGAAGCTATTACATCAATATAACCATTGGATGTAATTGTGTGATTGAAGTAGTTTTCAGTTGGTGAGTGGGGACACAGCTGTAGGTGATTTTCTCATTTTGACTAATCTGATAAAACAATTTTAACATATATTATTGAGGGGACAAGATGGGTGGTTTGGTGCAAAGCAGGTATGTGTTATCAAATTTCAACATCTATTTGGAATACTTATTGCAGAATAATCAACTTTCAATTATATAGAGTAAATGTTAACTGTGATATAAACTACTCCATAATTTTGAATTAAATTTTTTGAAATGCATTTTTCAAACATCGCGAATAAGCATTTAAGTTTGTACTCACAATTTTTTGGTAGTGATGAAGTGTTAAATGGGTCAAGTTGGGTTATGTTTTATGTCAAATGGGTCAGGGTAAAATTTTTAACATAAGTGAATTAACTAAAAGATATCAGTCAAACGACTTGAATATCATGATTATGGAAATTGAATTTAATTCATGGTAAGTGTCTCTTTCTTCCATCATCATCATCATCATCATCATCATCATCATCATCATTTTGGAATGGTCAGAGGAGTAGATGTTAGTGTTCTTAGTCATTGATATATCTGATCGGGATTATGGATTGTATATTGATTAGCTTCTTGATTCTTTACTTGCATGTGGATACCATTTCTTTTTAGAAACTATCTTACATAATAAATTATATTATATCAATATTGTAATTTTACTTTCTCAATCCCACGAATTTGCGGGTCTTAAGCTATAATTATATATTATCAGTTTTGAATGAGGTAGTTACATACTTAGATATTGAAACTGTTGATTATTGGAATTGTTGATAATAGTGTTTTTAAAAAACTTATGATGCAGTTAAACATTCGTTCAAGTGTGCTCAGTGGAGGTATCACATCTTTAATATCTTGCTGCTATCCATGCTATTTGGATTCTCATAACCTTTTTGTCTGCTACACCTATGCTATTCACATATACGTAGTATTTGGTAAGCGGTATGTCACGTCTATACTTGACTTCACGAATAGAAAGAGGTAGGCGTGTACTTACTCTTAACTAAATTATTCATTAAAAAATATATGCTTTGAACTACTACAATGTTATAGAAAGTATGTCCCGAAACTCTTACTACTGTTATATGGTTGCATTTTAAGCATTTTAATGATGAATGAGTATATACATCTCGGAAAGTCTTTCATATGTCATCTTTGCTTGTTAGCTGTCGGTTGGATATGCAGTAATGTCAGTCGATAACTTATTGTTGGGTCACAATCAATCAAAATTGTTTAAATCGACTACTATATACATATACTGTTAAGATGATCTGATGTAATTTGTTCATAATTATATATTGAGCTTTTATAATTTCTATTTCTTTATTCTTTATATGTAAGTAACCAGGTTTAGAGTATTTAAAGTACTTTGAATGTTCGTAATTTCTACCACGGTTAAACGGTGATGGTAACGAAGGTAATTCTCTCAGGTTTGCTGCCTATCATGTGGTTAACCAACTTTGTTCATGTTATTGTTGTCAGTACCTGATTCGTGTTATGCTGATTAACATTGTTTAGGTACATACAATATACAATATAGATTAAAAAAATGTTCTTCCTTCTATGCAAACTGCAGTATTTTGTTGGTAATATAAATGAGATCACTTTATCAGTTGGTTACATCTTAACGCTTAATGAAATTTGTAAAATTTGGTTAATTATTGATATGTCGTTCATGTGTTTGAAGATACACTCTAAGTTAGTGTGAATGTATACCCAAATATTAGATACATGAATTTGATAAATTTACAATTATTTTTTATAGGCACGACTAAGGTGACGTGAGGAATATTCAAATGAGACCAATTTTTAAGTTGAGATTCAAGGAACCAATCAGATTGCGACACGTGGCGCGATAATCACATGTGATTGGAAAAAAAATCAAAAAATTTTTTTTTTTCGAAAAAAATAAAATTTTAATTTTTTTTTTAGAAATTTTTTTTTCAATTTTTTTTTCAATCACATGTGATTAAATTTGACATGCAGTAAATTACTTGTGATTGTGCATGCCAATCACATGTGATTGTAAAACCCAATCACATGTGATTATCGCATGTCAAATCCAATCACATGTGATTGAAAAAAAAATTCAGTAAAATGACGAATAATGACGAATTTCACTAAATTTGTGTTAAAACCTTAAAACACCAAGTTTTTGATCAAAACTTGATCAAATCACCGGATTAAAGTCTAAAATTTTGAAGATACGATCACGAAACGCTAACAAACTTGATCAAATCACCGAATTAAAGTATGTTTCTGGTTGAAATTTTTTTAAAAAAATTATAATTTTTTTAATCACATGTGATTGGATTTGATATGCAAAATCACATGTGATTGAGTTTCACAATCACATGTGATTGGGTTTTACAATCACATGTGATTGAATTTGACATGCTAAATTTTTAAAAAAAATTTCATAAAAAAAAAAATTTTCGAAATTTTTTTTTTAATTTTTAAAAAAAATTTAAAAAAAAAATTTAATTTTTTTTCCAATCACACGTGATTGTCGCGCCACATGTCGCGCTCTGATTGGTCCATTGAATTTCAAGCAAATTTTTGGTTTCAAGAGAATACAACTCAAGGTGACGTACCTTATAAAATTTGTAAGCGGTCGATGTTATGCTTGAGGTATTGAACTTGGACAAAAAGTGAGATGGTGTCAATTGATGCAACTTCTAACAAACATATTTGAGGTGAAACTTTTTCTCTTTATGTGCTTCAGTAATGTCTTATGGTTACATCAAGCAGATAAACTGGCAAAATTCTCGTGTCTATGGTTACATGCTAATATACATGGGTATATGAAACTGTAATTTTTTTTATTATTTTTATTTTGTAGTGTGAAATACAATTAGCTAAAATTGTGAAAAATGAGGACGAAAAAGTTAGACCGCATAATGGAGTTACATATGAGGTAGACTTTTGCTCAACAACTATATAGCAAAGATTCAACCATTCTGATTTGATGCACTGTCAAATTTTTGAATAAATATAACGTATGTTTTTTCAACACGCAATACTCATGCTACAATAAACGTGGTCTAATTGTGCAACCACACGAGCCAAACTCCTCAAACAAACTTTTCTATTTGTTTTTATGTTGCATTTCAATGACTACATTTCCTTCTAGATTTTTTATATAATAAATATGTTTTTGGTTTTCATTATCAATGCATTTTATATGTCTACAATAACTGTTTAAGTATTTTATACTATGTTCAACTTTTAAAGTTATTTACAGACATATATGGTTGGTTTTTAAATTTTAAGTACATACATTGGATACAAAACAACTAACATAACTACTTACATTAAATACAATAATCATAAACATTATTTCTTTACAAACACTCACATAGCCCCGCGAATTCGCGGGTCCTCCACTAGTACTAGTAATAATAACAATAATAATAATACTGATAATAATAATTTTAGTAATGATAATACTAATAAGTTTTAATTGATATTACCTATAATGATAACAATATTCATATTATTAATTCTAGTGATAACAATCTTTAACATATTAATAACATAATTATAATTAATAATAATAATAATAATAATAATAATAATAATAATAATAATAATAATAACAAATAAATAATAAAGCAATTAAGCTACCTTGAGTAAAAGTCAGCTTTCTAAAAAGAATCCCAAATCAGACTCGATTCCACGACCACCCCATTCATACTACACCTCCTTAACCATCAGAACCAACCCGTTTTTCTGTTTTAGAAACCCCTTGACTTTATATAACATGTTTAACAGCTTCTTCATCTTCTTCATATAAATTCAATCGAACAAACATTCAATCACCACCACAACAACTAATTCATTAATTTAATATAAGCAATGAAACAAAAACGACCTGATTAAAGTGAATTGGAACCAACAGGACAAAAATAAAATATTTATACAACCTCTGTGCAGTTCACGAAGAACAAGATAAAATCCAACATCGATTTTGATTTCTAAAAGGTTTTAGACAAAGTTTTGTACATGAAATAAGTTGCAAATCACTTCTGGAAACTTTCTAAACTCTTAATTAGACTTAAAACATAAAAACGATTTCCAATTTTGTGATGAACAGACAGTTTTGACTTTTAGGATTGAACTTTGACTCCAAAAATTCAGACACGATACTAAGAATTGGAAATTGAAAGTTTGCAGAAAGATTACGTATCCAATTCCTAATAAAATCACATTTATAGATTTTAAAACGGAATTCGATTTTGAAGTATTTGAAAAATTGATCAAGAACAGAGTTACGTACTGGGTTGTTAAAAATTGAACTTTAATTTTGCTGTTTTGATTAGAATTGTACATGTAAGATAATATCTACATATTAACAGATTTATTTACAGCTAATGTACCTAAATTTACGTTTGTTTGGTAGCTTAATTGGTTCGATTCGCTTGCAATCAGAAACAGAAGAATGAATTAAAGAAATAAAAAGAGCGTACGAATTTACTAACTGATATTGTTATCTAGTGCTTGTTTGGAATCAATTTGTACTGGGTTTTGACAGCAACAAAGCTTCTTATAGCATGACAACGACTGCAAACTGAATCCTTTTTCTAATCTGTGTTTAGGTACGTATATGGTGTGTATATATTTATATACCTGTATATGTATAAGTATTCTGTACGTATTTGTATATTATTATATAACTGATCTGATGTATATCTGTATATATATATATATATATATATATATATATATATATATATATATATAACATATTAACTTTTGTAATATTATTTAACAACATAAATCTATTATAAATTTTAAGTATATCATTTATTTTTAATAAGGATAAGAATACTAATATTAATAATAATAATAATTTTATTAATATTGATAATAATATTTATGTATATCAATTTCATGTTTATTTTTAACATAATAATATTAATAATATTTACTAATAATAATGATAAGCATAATAATAAGAATTATAATCTTAAAGATAATAATAATCAACAATTTATTTAGATCATAACAAATTTGTAATTTCAATCTTTCTCATAAAAATATGTATACTAAAAATCTTTATTATAATAACCTTAAAACTATTAACATCTATTAATCACAATTATAACAATAATAATAACATAATTAATACTAGTATTGATATTAGTAATACTAGTATTGATATTAGTATTATTAATAATAATGAAGGTAATAAAAATATTATGATACTATACCCTTAATTTGTGATTATATCTAATATATTAATATTTCATATTATTTATAATATTGAATAATTACATAATATCTATAACTTTTATATATCTCAATATAAATCTAATAATTTTGTATAAAATTCATATATATCTATACATAGATTTATTTTAATAACAACTTTCTTATCTTGTATTTTATTTTTACATATTGATTTCCAATGATTAATTTATATTTTGTTAATCCAAGTTAATATATATATATATATATATATATATATATATATATATATATATATATATATATATATATACACACTTATATTTATATTTATATTTATATATATTTATATATATTTATTTTTAACAATTGTTCATGAATCGTCGGGATTAGTCAAAGGGTAAATGAATTCATGTAAACAGTTCCAAACATTTTGAGATTCAACTAAAGTGACTTTGTTTGTCGCGTCGAATTCATATTAAAATCAAGTTTAAATTTGATCGTAAATTTCCGGGTCGTCACAGCTCGTGATCTCACAAGATTTGGACGGCTCTCTTCTATTGGTGAAATGTGAGTTGGATCATGCCTTCGTCTATCCTTGAATTCTCTCATGATTGGGATAATGGTTTGAGCATTAAGGTGGGTAGGTTTTGGAAGTTGATACGCCCGGAGTCTATATGGGCAATTTGGTTGGCAAGAAATGAGTTGGTTTTTAAGGGTACGTACATATGTTGGGCCGTGATGGTGAAACGTATCAAGTTAAAGGTGTTTCAATGGTTATGTAATGCGAAGATTTGCGCGAATTATCAATTACATATATGGAATAATCAACCTTGGGTTCTTATGTATCTCTTAATGTCTTATGTTTTTTAGTTTGGGATTCTATTTGTATGCTCCTATTTGTACAAGGGAGCTTTATTTTTTCTTTGCAACTGGGTTTGACATTTATACTCAGCTTGCTTGTATGGTGTTTTATGCCTCTTTCATTTTTTGTGAATTGAGGTTACTAATATGAATCCTTTTTTTGCCAAAAAAAAAGAAAAAAAGAAGAAAAGAAAAAAATCAAGGTTGTAGAAATCATCACTCGGAGTTAGGGATGGCAATGGATCGGATGATGCCATATCCACATCCATATCCATTTAATTTTTTGTCATCCATATCCATATCCATATCCATTTAATTTAAGCTCATCCGTCCACATCCATATCCGTTGGATTAAGCGGGTTAATGGATATCCGTTGGATATCAAAATAAATGTTAATCTAACGACGTTTTAAACAATTTAATACAGATTATAATAAATGTAAGTATTCAATCTTTATGTTTTTGGTTTGTTGCGCATGTTTTGATTGTAATTTGTCATCGATTGTGAATTTAATTAAGAAAAATACTGTATAATATAAATAAATATATGTTTTAACTAATCTAAATATGTAACTTCGAATGTTGTTAGTAATAATTTAATAATCGTGACTAACATAACTCTTATTTTTGTTTATAAGTTAAGAATTTATGTGTTATATGTATATGTATATCGATATGTAGATGTATATGTATATATTTTAGTACGTATATTTATGTGTATATGTATATATAGATGTATTTCGGGTGGCAATGGATATATCCATGGATAATAAATTTTCATCCATATCCGATCCACGAAATATTTTGATCATCCGCATCCATATCCATATCCATTATTCGTCCATTTACATCATCCATATGCATTAAAAATGGATCGGATCGGATCGGATGGATATCCATGGATGGAACATCCATTGCCATCCCTACTCGGAGTTAGTCGATAGAGACTTTATATATACTTATCAATTAAGTCCAAAACTAATTTATAATCCGAATATTAGTGTTTATTAGTGATGATGTGCGGAGCCCATCGGGCCGAGTAATTGGGCTTGGTCCATGGGCCGCGGTCAAGTCTTCCTCCTAAACCCTAATTCCCTCTTATAAATAGAGGGGTAGTCTAAGCAATTAGGGTACCCAATGGGGACACATTCTCACTAGGGTTTTTACCTACCACCCTTGGTAGGGTTTTTCCCTTCGCCACCAATCGGAGCGCCGTCCATCGGCCGGCGGTCAGCCCTTAGCCACCCTCCCGAGATCATCATCTCGGCTAGGGTTATCACGGTAACCGGACCGGAGGTTAACGCCGCTGAACTAATAAAACCCTCCTCTATTGCACTCAAGCGTGTTTCTATCCTAGGCGGAAATATGCTTGATCAATTAGATTGTAGTTAGTGAAATTATTGATACTACTGGTATAGTAGTTGTATATAGAATATTTATGCTTGATCAAGTGGTGCTTTCATTGAGAGACGACGCAATACGTCCTACGTTTCAATATCAGTCGGGTATTACCCAGATCTGTAAGTTTCCATACGACTCATTCATCACGAAATTTGCATGAACTCATATACACTGATATCGTACAATAGGGCATCTTTATTAATCTATTGTTTTATGAAGTGACCAGGATTAATTTATTTATTTTATCTTTCTAACAAACTGATCTCACTTTTGTTATCGTATATGTAAGTTTATGCTTATTTTGCATGAGAATATAATCTCACTAGGACTTACAATTTAGCTTATAATGTTCATGTTGCTTGCGAATTAACTGTGATACGTGGATCTTCGCTTCTTTGCATGATAAACAAGTAACTAAATCTTGTGAAACTATACTTTTCATCACAATATAAACAATCGTTATAATATATGGTATAATAATGTACATATCTGCATGTATATATTGGCGATTATATGTATATTCCGTGAGACTTTGAAAGCTTAATGCTTCGCAAATATGGAAATCAATAATTAAATTTGTAATCTTATCGGCTATTATGGAAACAATATCTCTTTTGCTTTGCTTACATTTATCACAGGAAAGAATATCCATGTGGATCAATTACATATATAATTAGATTTAATTATTTAAAAGGATCTCTAAGATCCGGGTTCAACTATATTCGGTTTATCGAATCCTGGTTTATTGTTTTCGCGACTTGTCTGTGCTTTCCGCACGTTGCATTTGCACCATGGCGGCTCCGCATAAGTCCATGGTTGCAAGTTTTTTCGTGCGTTGCGCAACACTTTCGTTGTGTTGCGCGCACTTTACATTTGCACCATGGCGGCTCCGCATAAGTCCATGGTTGCAAGTTTTTTCGTGCGTTGCGCAACACTTTCGTTGTGTTGCGCGCACTTTACATTTGCACCATGGCGGCTCCGCATAAGTCCATGGTTGCAAGTTTTTTCGTGCGTTGCGCAACACTTTCGTTGTGTTGCGCGCACTTTACATTTGCACCATGGCGGCTCCGCATAAGTCCATGGTTGCAAGTTTTTTCGTGCGTCGCGCAACACTTTCGTTGTGTTGCGCGCACTTTACATTTGCACCATGGCGGCTCCGCATAAGTCCATGGTTGCAAGTTTTTTCGTGCGTCGCGCAACACTTTCGTTGTGTTGCGCGCACTTTACATTTGCACCATGGCGGCTCCGCATAAGTCCATGGTTGCAAGTTTTTTCGTGCGTCGCGCAACACTTTCGTTGTGTTGCGCGCACTTTACATTTGCACCATGGCGGCTCCGCATAAGTCCATGGTTGCAAGTTTTTTCGTGCGTCGCGCAACACTTTCGTTGTGTTGCGCGCACTTTACATTTGCACCATGGCGGCTCCGCATAAGTCCATGGTTACAAGTTTTTTCGTGCGTCGCGCAACACTTTCGTTGTGTTGCGCGCACTTTACATTTGCACCATGGCGGCTCCGCATAAGTCCATGGTTGCAAGTTTTTTCGTGCGTTGCGCAACACTTTCGTTGTGTTGCGCGCACTTTACATTTGCACCATGGCGGCTCCGCATAAGTCCATGGTTGCAAGTTTTTTCGTGCGTTGCGCAACACTTTCGTTGTGTTGCGCGCACTTTACATTTGCACCATGGCGGCTCCGCATAAGTCCATGGTTGCAAGTTTTTTTCGTGCGTCGCGCAACACTTTCGTTGTGTTGCGCGCACTTTACATTTGCACCATGGCGGCTCCGCATAAGTCCATGGTTGCAAGTTTTTTCGTGCGTTGCGCAACGCTTTCGTTGTGTTGCGCGCACTTTACATTTGCACCATGGCGGCTCCGCATAAGTCCATGGTTGCAAGTTTTTTCGTGCGTTGCGCAACACTTTCGTTGTGTTGCGCGCACTTTACATTTGCACCATAGCGGCTCCGCATAAGTCCATGGTTGCAAGTTTTTTCATGCGTTGCGCAACACTTTCATTGTGTTGCGCGCACTTTACATTTGCACCATGGCGGCTCCGCATAAGTCCATGGTTGCAAGTTTTTTCGTGCGTCGCGCAACACTTTCGTTGTGTTGCGCGCACTTTACATTTGCACCATGGCGGCTCCGCATAAGTCCATGGTTGCAAGTTTTTTCGTGCGTTGCGCAACACTTTCGTTGTGTTGCGCGCACTTTACATTTGCACCATGGCGGCTCCTCATAAGTCCATGGTTGCAAGTTTTTTCGTGCGTTGCGCAACACTTTCGTTGTGTTGCGCGCACTTTACATTTGCACCATGGCGGCTCCGCGTAAGTCCATGGTCGTAAGATTTTTTGTAATTGCGCAACGCTTTACACATTGCGCGCACTTTTCCTTTGCACCAGGGCGGCTTCGCATAAGTCCATGGTCGCAAGTTTTTATGTGCGTTGCTCAACACTTTGCATGTGTTGCGCGCACTTTTCCTTTGCACCATGATGGCTCCACGTAAGGCCATGGTTGCATGATTTTTTGTGCATTCCGAAACACTTTGAATGTGTTGTGCGCACTTCGCATTTGCACCATGGTTGCTCCGCGTAAGGCCATGGTTGTAGTTTGTGTTTTGCATAGTTTCTTTTGGGCACTATGCCTTATACATTTCCATTACTTTATAATGGTAAATCGTAGAATTTTAATTCTTTTTCCATACACGTTCATCGCTCCCAAAGGTGGTGTCAACTTAATGTTGGATTTCAACACCACAAAATACTTTCGTAGTATTGAAATGGGGGCTAACATTGTGCTAGGTTAGTAGTGGGAAAGATGTGTTCCGTTGTCATATGCGACCGTACAACTTATTTTTGGTGGCCAGTTGCACAATATGTGTTCTTAGGAATATCTCCCCTTTGGGAGGAGCATCATTATGCCTCTATATAACACCGGGTCACTCCCGTTTCATGTTTCGTTGTGTTGTCATTGACTATACTAGTTTGTCGGAACTGACGCATTTCATTACCTTCTTTATGGTAAAGGCATAGAGTCATGACGCAAATATTCCGCAACACGCTTCAACAATACATGGTATCTTTCCATACTACTTTTACACATTGAGTGTCACTTATGGCATTAATCTCGCATAGCACCATTTGCGCTTCTCGCGACTCTATTGTATGTTGTACATGCTTATATCAACTTACATTGCGCCATGGTGGTCTCGCATAAGCCCATGGCCGCAGTTTTACTTCGCGCACCTTGCATAGTTCTTTGAGCGGTTATTTGTGCAGGGTCTTTTGCATAACGCAATGCGCGGTCTTTTCTATGCCCCTTTTGCGCTCCCATTCGAGCGCAGTTCTTTATGCAATGCTTTGCGCAGTTCTTTTCTATTAGAATTTCCATGCGCGTTTCTGTATCACCCTTTTGAAGGTGGTGTCAACTTAATGTTGGATTTCAACGCCACTAAATACTTAGTAGTATTGAAATGGGGGCTACCATGATATATGGCTTCAACTGAGTGGGATGATTTGTTTCCTTTGGCGACGATCCTTAGCCGAAAACACTTTTATGCATTTTACATTGCGCTATGGCAGTTCCGCATTAGCCCATAGCCGCAGTTTATTCATGCGACGTGCAACATGTTGCATATGTGTTGCACACTTAGCTTTGCGCCATGGCGGCTCTGCGTAAGCCCATGGCTACATTTCGTTTGTGCATTTCGCATGTTGCTTAAAACCATGGTGGCTTTGCATAATTCCATGGCTGCACGTCCTTTGGCATGCGACGACGTTAAAGGGATGTAATAGAGCTAGTTGGACTTGATCACCCGAATTCGCTTACGTTCTTTACGACCGCGATACACATCTTCATACGATTTTTCGCTTACTTCCTTGCCTACAATTGTTTTCACGATTGGTTCTCGGGTTTTAACCGTATGATTAACTATACGGGTTTTCCCGGTTTGTCACATGATTACAATCATTCGACGGAGGATGCAATGTCACGTAGATTATACTCTATCAAATCCATAATTGAGTTACGTGCACCATCATTATCATTCATTCATGCGTGGTTAAGGTTAACAGGTCAGTCTCTTGCGACGGTAACCTACAACCTTCACGGGGCCATCGATCAACGAACGTCATCGATGGTGGACTTAACATTTAACCACCCCATCGATATCGTCATATCGATCTGGGTTATTCACGGTAGCCGGACCGGAGAGTTAAATTCTAAGATCCTTAAACCCCACATTACTCGCAATCCCGCTAGGATTGTCTACGAACCAATGAGTGGAATTCTGTTGTCCTCAAAATTCTATTGTTCATGGCAAGATTAAACGCGTCGCGGATATAATACCTTTCAAATGCCTATAAATCTCCCGCACATATTTTATCAATAGTCTATTGTGCGGTTCCTGCCTACTTAAGGGGTGTCCTCTAGCCCCCGCGCGGCAGAAGCCTGTTTGGTTACAAGGCTAGAATATAACGGCAGGTGAAGGGAATTGGGTTTCCCCTAGCCAAGCGCCACGCAGACTAGAAGGCTGCCAAGTCGACTTAAAATACGAGCATTGGTTTGCTTGTGCATATTAAATTATCCTAAGTATTGGTTTACTTGGGGAAACTCTTAAGTATAAAAACATTGGTTTGTTTTTAGTTAGCATTGTCTTACCACACAACTAAGTGCACCCCTAGTACGTGACAGAGCAAATGATGCTGTAACTTATGAGTATAAAAATTTTTCGTGCGAACTCGCACACGGGCTTCTAGTTAAAATATTGGTTTATTTTACGCAGCGCCTGAAATTGTGCATAAGTTTTGGTTAACTTATGCGCACATTGTGTGAATTGTCTTAATTCGCGATGATAGGCAATTACAATCAAATGCATAAATGTCCATGATTACGTTGCGTAAGCGCATGGTTACTTGGTACCCCTCACAAATGTGGTAGGGATGCCTCAATATGACTATGAGATCGGACTCCGCGAGTCTGCGATGCCTTGTATACAACTACAAGTTCCGATCAGCTAGTTGTTTCAGGATTTCATTTTGACGTGGTCTTATTTATAGTTCGCCATGACATGTTTTCACATTTCATACCGAACTGGGGGGAGTGATGGTATACTATCAGTATCCCTTCAGTTTTGTTTTTCCTACATTGCTGCTTTGTGCGTTGCGGATGGTAGTGGAAGTTAGCATGCTCACATCGCTGCATTGCGTTAAGCGCAAGAATGCATCGCGAGTGGTTGTGGGTAACATGCATGCGTCACATTTGGTCGTAGCACGCATGATTGCAATGCACGGGGCTGTGTCGCGCATAATTATGATGTGTGGGCCGTACTGTGCAGGGTTCCACCCTACGGATTCTCGCTCACCTCATGACTGCATGGCATGCGGAATTATTACATCGCGTCATCACTTTACTATGTGGATTCGTTATGCATTGGACTTTATAGTCGGTGCGGGTTATGTGATGAGTTATTTGCGGTGGCACATTTATAACTTCGATATGACATTAATATGTCACACCGAACTTGGGGGACTTGATGATGTGCGGAGCCCATCGGGCCGAGTAATTGGGCTTGGTCCATGGGCCGCGGTCAAGTCTTCCTCCTAAACCCTAATTCCCTCTTATAAATAGAGGGGTAGTCTAAGCAATTAGGGTACCCAATGGGGACACATTCTCACTAGGGTTTTTACCTACCACCCTTGGTAGGGTTTTTCCCTTCGCCGCCAATCGGAGCGCCGTCCATCGGCCGGCGGTCAGCCCTTAGCCACCCTCCCGAGATCATCATCTCGGCTAGGGTTATCACGGTAACCGGACCGGAGGTTAACGCCGCTGAACTAATAAAACCCTCCTCTATTGCACTCAAGCGTGTTTCTATCCTAGGCGGAAATATGCTTGATCAATTAGATTGTAGTTAGTGAAATTATTGATACTACTGGTATAGTAGTTGTATATAGAATATTTGTGCTTGAACAGCATTTGTTACACAATAACTACATTTGCAAATCAGAATACAAGTCCAATTATTAATTAAATTAACATATATGATGAGATCATGTTCAACAACCGTCACTACATGCCCAATCACCCTTGATCACCTGCTAGGAAATAAAGTAGAAAATAAGTAATTTGTTCATGATATCATTTGAATGAAGGATAATTCAATGATCATATGGGTGCGTTTGATAAAACTGAATGATGAAACGCTAAATGATTCATATTTGATTGATTTAAAGTGAAGTTGGTTCCGAATGATAATGAACTGTTTGAAAATAATTTTTAATAAAAAATATGAATGATGTAAAAGTACTTTATTAACCTTTTGCGTGAATAAAAAAATATAGTTTTTTAATAAGTGTTTTGATGAATATTATAAAAATTTTAGGTGCTTAAGTTAAAAGAGGATTTCAACTCTGAATGGTTCAACATCAAATGTTGAACCATTCAGCACCATATGTCATTTAGATGTCAGAAACAAACGCGATAATGGTTCAACATTCAGCGGTGTCATTCGTCAATAACAAAGAACTGGAAAAATCACCTGATCATGGTCTTTATCTTGTACCTGTTCTTTTTCCCACAGAAAACTAGCATATGCTGCAAGTATAATACTGTGAACAAAATACACAAAATACTTGAAGTGTCAACTGTATAACCCTAACCTTTTCAATCAATTTCATCAACTGAATATTACTACATATAACGAATACATTATACCTGTCTCCAGGAGCAGCAACAACAGCTTTTTCAAAGTAACTTAAGGCTCTATCTTGGTCACAATGTAGCTCCCAAATCAACTTACCATACTGCATCAATATTTCCCCATCTTTAGGATCCTGTTTTATAGCACGCAAGTAGTACTCCTCAGCTCCAGTAACATCACCTTCGGACTGTCATTACGGAAATTTATAACTTAATCAAGATTTAGGGATCAGAGTTTGAAACGAAAGAGAATAATAATCACCTGCAGAAACTGGGCATAGTTCTTTGAAAAAAGAGGATTGCAAGGATCTTGCATAACCATCATCTTATAATATTCCTCATCGTAAACATTTGGTTCATGTTTGACGCCACTAATGACATCGATCCCAAACCCCGTAGCAAGATACATTTTAGGACTTTTGGTGGTTCGATCTGTTCACTGTCTTTCGTATAATTATCTTCATTACCCGTGTTCTTAAATTCAGTTGACTTATCATCATCATCATTCTTCACAATTAATTCCATATTCCTCTGCAAAAGTGAATTCACAACTGCCCGTTCCTTCTGAATTTTTAATCTCCTTTACATTTTCAGGAGCCTCGTCTTCATTGGTATAAATACAGAAAGATGGCTCAGTGTACAACATTTATAGTAGTTTTAGAAAGATATTTGAATGTTGATCAAGATTTTGTGGATAAAATTGGTAAGAAGTATTTCAAAGAAAATTGTATGAAGAGGAAAGTGAGTTGTGTAACATTTCAGTTCTTAACATTAAAAAAATGATGAAACTTACAAGAAGAAAATGGGAAAAATGACATAAATAATGGAGTAAGTTGATTCACGTGTACATTACTTAGCTGGGCCTGGGTTCCTTTTCCCGTGCATTGACATTTGCAAAGCAACAATGAGCACGAATTAAGGAACATAATCACCACAAGTCTAGTTTCCTCTTATCACAATATCTATGGAATAGGTGATGATATGTATACAACCATTTTTGTTATGTACACAATTAATCATGTTTTATGGTGTTGACCTATCAGTTGTGTACATAACAAAAATTAGTTGTATACATATCACTCCCCTTGCAATAAGTACAATAATAAACAATAAACCTCACCTGGCAATAAGTGATGCGAGTACAAGATAAAATTGTAAATACAGAAACATCAACCACCATAGTCGACCCCTCCTCAAAGTACGAAAATAAACCAAAATCAATTAAATAAAAATGCTGAATACATTTTTGAAACATACATTAAATTAAAGTATATATAGACATATACATGATATATCATAAAGAAATGAACAGGGGTGGTGATCTTAGCACACGAAAGTCTACAACAAAACTGACTTCATTCCATCCTAATTTTATCACTTGATACACGCTGAGCCGTTGTAGTACAATCCCCATTTACCTTTTACGCTGAAAAAGTCTTGATGTAGCATTCTTAAGAAGACAAACTGGAGGACAACCAGAAAATGGAGGAAAATTGCAACATGGAAATGCATGCTGCTCTTTTAACACAAATTAACACAAACGAAATGCTACCTTAAAACTACATAGATAAGATGTGATTTGAGTTGCCAACCGATCATCATGTACCTGTATACAAAAGATAACAAGATCCTTATAATAATTTGCATAATGAACCAAAATCAATAGAGACTTCATATATATTGCAGATATTATAGTGCAATAAGCTACACTAGAATGATAAAACTTTCTATACTAACCAATTAATAAGATCGTGTGATTAGTTCATACTAAGAAACTAGCATCTTGTTTCTGAGTTCATAATTGTTATTTATAGTATATTAATTAACGAAAGATAAAATATTTACATTTCCAATTATATTACAAGAAGATTATGTCATGAAAGCCGATAGAACTTTTATTAAGCAACGGACCCAAACTAGCGAGGAGCTAGAGGGCCAAAAGATTACAACGGATTACAAGTTCTTGTGCTACATGGTCATTTATCATAAATCATTCTAACAGAAGAAATTCATTATTAGCGTATTAGCTTCTGCTTGGAGGCACGTTTTTGTTTTACATAGTGGCTTACTCTGAAACTGAACGGCAGATATTAGGGAGATAGCCTATCCAATATGATTAGACTCAATAGTTTTAACGCAATTACTATACATATTAAGACACGAAATAGAGCACGGGGGTAAACAAGGTAAAACCTTATTAACCGCAATATCAAACGCAGTGTAATAACACACATGTATATATATGACCAGAATATCCGAGTAGGATCTTGATCCTGATTTGATCTTACAATCCCGATTTTGCAAATACAAAACCAATCTTAGATAAGATTCCGATCTTAACAACCTTTAATAAGATCTTGTAAGCACTAACTTACAATTATGAGCAAATAATAGAAACGCAATAAAGGGATTCGGCAGTCCAAAAACATACCAAGACAAACACAATAATTTCCATTGCCCATAAATTAATAGACCTATTGCATTAAGCTCAGATAAAGGCTATGTCTACCATCTCTAACAAAAAGACATATATGAAATAAATGAAATCCAATATTGACTTATATATATGAGAGAAATTAGCATTTAACTAACGGCAAACAAAGATGCAATAGACAGTCAGGTGCAGTCTAATATTTAGGACTAGGTTCAAATGAGGAACTGTGTTTACCTTGTTGTCAGATGCATCTCAAAAACTGTAATGTGAGATGCAAAAAAGAAACCAATAAGTCAGAAATTGATCTTAATTACATATAGATAGCTTCCCGGTGACCTCGTCTGCAACTCCATAATCAAGACTAAGCTCCCGCATAGGCGGAATATTCTCCATAGCAAAAAGCATAAGGTGAGGAAACGAAAAATTTGAGTGATCATACAAAACCAATTGCACTAAAACATTCGGACATGAACTATGGCTCATATAGCAAGCAAGATTCCTCATTTTAGATACATCCATACCAAAATCCAACGGAGGAACAGACGGGTACGATGGACGTTCATAATCGGTGAATATTTGAGACAAGTCGCCCCATTCTGCCCATCTCTCCCCAAATCGATTCGGATAAATTAATGCATCACCATTCATGGAAAACAATCGCGCTTGCTCTCTTGTGAGGATAACTCCAGTATATTCACAAATAAATGAGCCAGCTTGTATCAAGTCCAACGATCTAACTCCCCAACCAGTTTCCCTCGATCTAAAAACTTCAAATCTATTCCTCACACCCTTTTGGCTAACACGATTTTGACAACTGGGAGGACACTGGCAGTGGGGTCCACATTCAAATATCAACGGTTTCCCTCGCACAAGAAGACCATTTGAATCATAAGCAAAGTCGCCCCCATTTTTCTTAGCACAAATACAATCTAACGAACATCCGGCTACACAGTTACAACCACCACCCTTCGCCCCAAGGTGATACACAAAAGGGGGGAAAACAGTTTTCACTAAATATTCATAATACATTGGTTCTTGATTATCATCAATGTCATTAAACAAAGACACAGGGATGTTTTCTTTCTTCATAGAAATATCAAAACTGATATATCCGGTAGGCCTAACCTCTAAAGCTTTGGTTCTAAGATTCTCAGCAAACTTAAAAACGGCAGTGCCCATTTCCGTTTGATTTTCCATTCTAACAAGTTTAAACTTAAACACCCCAAAACCAGACTTACCCACATCAAACCAAGCTTCGACAATCTTATACAGACCATCATAAACATAAACTTTACCACTGGGACTATTTTCATACCTAAACCCACGAATGACTCGTACCTCAATTCCATAATGCATACTCCTTTCCATAGCAAGATTCCCACCTTCCAGTTTCTGATGAGCCACTTGTCTTGAGTTCTTATCTTGACCACCATGACCAGTATAAACAATAACATCACCAGCATCTTCATCGTCTTCATAACCACCTGAAACAATCACACTCGTAGCAATAGGCTCCCCATTGGAGCTCTGGCTCGAACTCAAGTAATCAATCCCTGCCTGAACTTGACCATGCATTCCAACAACACATATTTCCAATCTGTAAAAGAAAACATCACCAACAATAACACCAGGTATCGCTCCAACAATCCGCTTATCCCGATTCAACCACAAACCGCGTTGTTTCATTACGGAAGCGGCCTTTAAATCGCCACGAGCACGGCGCTCTAATTCTCCGATAGACAAGGTGGACCTACGTTTCTCATCTTCAAAGACTACTAAAACCCTAAGAGAATCATAAATCATCCTAGTTTTCCTAACAACATCACGAAAATACCTTTCGTCCTCAATTGCAAGGTTCGTAACCCTAACCAGTTCCGACGACCGTTGTTGCTGCTTCCGGCGAGAGGTGGCGAGCTGGTTATGGTGTTCTTCATCGGGAACGGGAACGATTGCCTGTGCATCAGGATCAGTAACGGGATAATCGTGTTGATTTTGCGCCTCCTGAGCAAATGCTGTACGAAACATTTCGGAGATTCTGTTGAATTCGGAATAGACATTGTTTTCGTCTGGTTGGGCATGCGGAATGGAACCCAAATTATCACTACAAGAATTAGGGTTAGGAGAGAAATTAAGATTATTATCATAATTAGGTAGTGGCGGAACGTCAAATGGTTCCAATTTAGGTTCAATTTTAGGAGTGATGATGAAGCTTGAAGCGGCAGAAGTGGTTGTGGCGGTGGTGGTAGTAGGAGTCAGAGGGGGAGGATCAGGGTAGAGATTGAGATCAATTAACGAATCCATTTCTATTTCCGGATTTCAATTACAAAATAAAAAACGTTTGAAATTGAAATCAAAATGTGAAGAAAGAAAGAAAGAAATGCAGTTTGATTAAAATGCAGTAGTCTGAATTTGCAAAACAAAAATCAAAGGAAGCCAATGTCAATTGTTTCTCATAAGAAATAAAGTAGATTTATCTGATAGGATTTGACGTGATAACCCTAATCGAGATGATGTTAGAGAGAGCCAATATGATCTTAGGAGATATGTTTAATGTAGTGTTTTCTCTTTATTTTATATATATATATATATATATATATATATATATATATATATATATATATATATAGAAAATTAGGGTTTTCTAGTGAGCATTATGGGCCTCAAAATGTAAGCCCAATATATCAATATCATTAAGTAAACTTCATTCAAATTTGGCATGACAAGTTCATAAATATATTATGTTTATATATAACTTAAAGAGCTATCACATCGCATAGAGTTCATATACATCATGTAATGCACCATATAGCGATGCGCCATGTGTGATGTAGATATACTCATCCACACGCAATGCAACCATGGTGTACGATGCAATGATGCGCCACGCAGCCACACTGCGAAACGTCGTACACGTAGCAATTTTGTGTGATGCATCATGTGCGATGGGTGAAACGACCATGTGACGTGTGTTGTTGTAAGACGTTGTTGTCATCATGAAGCAACACACGAGAAATGCTCTGTGCAAAATAATACTGAGGAGTACACTAATAATACATAATCACTCTTTAGTTTGATGTGACATATTAAGATATTTCATGTTTAACAACACCAAGTGAGGCTTCTTAAAACAACAAGACGATAGATTATACTTCATCCGTCCCACCATAAGTATCCCCTATTGACTTTTCAAAATTTTCTTTGTCAAATTTGTCTTTAAATATTTTTATTTGTGTTTGTAATATTTAATGAAAATTAAATGAATGAAAACTCATTTAAAACTAGCTTCATTCATATAGTTTTCATCAAATATTATATAACTCAAATAGAAATATTTGCAATCAAAGTTGACGATTAATGACTTTAAAAAATTAATAGAGGACACTTGTAGTGAGATGCAGATAATAACTTATAGTGTGCGTGTTAGCAAACACTTGAGCAAGTGAATCAATGCATGCCCAACCGAGATTCATCCTTAGTGAACTAATACTTGGATGACTCTTGAGCAAATAAACCAATGGTTGAGCAGTGCGTGAACACACATTACTTTTAGTTGCATCGCATTAGATCATGACAGTTTGCATAAGTTTATGTTCACACGTCGAGCACGCTTACTCGCATTGCGCTTTAAAATGCGGTCTCAACTTTTTCACACCGTTAAATACTTAAAAAGTATTAAAATGGGGATGTCATGGTACTACATTATATCTACCAGGAAGACACATTTCATTCTTTGAGCGACTGCATACCTTAAAACCTTCAAAAGTTGGATCGGCCTGTATGTAAAATTGATATACTTTTTTAGGCTCGCATCTCATTCCCAATGAGCGGCTCCACACTGTAAAGCCATTAACAAGTTCAGTTAAGGCCACATAAGTAACAATGTACTAACAATATAAACTGTTAAACTCATCGGGACCTGATTCACCATCCCTATACTCTTAAAACCATTTATTATGGTGTGAAATGTATCTTATATTGCATAATTCAACTATGTTTATCTTAGCAATATTCGTCATATTTTGGTCATTTGGATACGGTTTGGAGGCTATTTGTTATGATTTTTAGTAAGTTGAAGATTTGGAGCTTATTGGTTTCTTATCGCGAAAATCATGTTATTTTGGTATATTTTTAGAGCTCGTATATTATCAAGAGTTAAAAGTTGGTTACCCGGTTGTTTCGTGGTCAAAAGTATTAGAAAATAACAAGAAAACGAAGTTCTAAAGGTGAGGGGCGCGCATTAATGGTTGTGCGGCGCACACGTATGAAGGAAATCAGGTCAGTCAAGAATTGCACTGAGTGTGCGGGGCACACATTAAAAGTGTGTGGAGCACAGTTTTGTACTGGTGTTTGGCGCACACATTAAAAGTGTGCGGAGCACAGTTTTGTACTGGTGTGCGGCGCACACAAGGGCGAAACTCGAAATTTGTCAGTTTTAATAATAATTAAGTTACCCTAATTGCTCATAACTTATCTCAGCCGATTTTGAGAGCTATAAGGACGATTTTGGGTGGTCAAAGGAGAACTCCAAAACCACTCGATCCTCTCAATCATTACAAGATCAAGCTTCAATCTTTCTATCATTCAAGATCATCTCTAGGTTTAATCTTTGTTCAAACAACAAGGTTTCTTCTATGTTTTTGATTATTGTTTCTAGTATGATTGTTGGCTAAATCTTTTATGTTGACTTATGTAACAACCTCACATTGGGCCTAGTAGGTAATGACCTATTTACCCTTCTGTGTTATTAAAGTGATTTTAATAATTATGTGTTTTATAATTATTGTGTATGGGATAATGTGCGTTTTGTGACAAGGGTCACGGAACATATTTCCTTTTATGAATTGGACTTAGAATGAATAAGTTATTAAAGATTTTGGGTTTCAGATAACTGGTAAGTACTCGTGTGTTAGACGGGAGAGCTTACCTTAATGTGAAGAAACCTAAATTACACATATATGTACTGTACGTTCATTTCCTTGACTTTTTTTAGCAAGAACATAACCATAAACACTCTTTTGCTCTCAAAATCTTTAAAATCAAGAAGTGTAAATCAAAGCTAGTAATTTCGTTCATCAGATTGTAGTGATTTCAAGCATCAAAACAAGGTAAAAATCTCAGATTTTGATGAATTTAAATGGGTTTTAAGTAGGTTTGAAAAAGTAAGCTTTTTATGTTTGATTCTTGCCTTGAATGTGTTTATGATGCTTAATTGAGGTTAGAAATAGATTATATATGTGTTATATAGTGTTCTTGGGTTATTGGATTGATCAAAACTTGCAGAAATCGAGTTTTTGGTGTAAAAAACTCAAAAACAGCGTGCTGGTGGTGTTCTTCAGCACCCACATGAGTGACAGCTCAACCACGCGGTTGAGAACACTTTTGAGGGCTCAACCACGTGGTTGAGGGCTCAACCGTACGGTTGAGGTCTCAGCCACACGAGTGAGCAGTGGTCAGCTTTTGGTAAAATTGTAAAGGCTGTAACTTTCAAACTGTAACTCCGTTTTTGACGAATAAACTATCGTTAGAATTGTCTTGAGGAGTAGTTTCTAATGATAAGATTTTAAGACACTAAATCAAACATTAGGTTGGGTGTAAAAAGCTCGAAGTGCAGTTGTGCTGCTGTACTTGCCCAACTGTGCGTCTGAGACACTCACTCGTGCGAGTGAGGTGTCCATTCGCATGAGTGAGACACTTAACCATGTGAGTAGGTTTTATAATTACTATTATTAAGTGATAGGTTAGTCGTGTGAGTGAGGATACTCACCCGTGCGAGTGAGCATAGTCAGTCGCACGAGTGACAGTGTTTGTATGTTTGGGTCAAGTGCAATTCTGACCCATTTATTATATTGATGTGATATTTATTCTAATGAGTAATTTGGTTGAAAGTGTACTAACTAGAGAACTGCTATTCTCAGGCGATAAACGGAAAGGTGAAGGCTCAGTGATATAAGACAACTGAGTACTTGTGCTTCCAGGTGAGTGGGATTATCTTTATGGATGTGATTATACAGTGACAAGTATAGTGATCCGTTCCATGTTTAATTAGACTGTGTAATGAGTCTGTGACCAGTGCAGTGACTATATGTGATTATGTGCGCACCCAGTGAACGTCGAGGTGTTTTGTGCGACGTAAGAGGTCAATGCTATTTACCTTGTGTATTTAAGGTAATAGTATTGGGTCCAAGTATTACTGGTTAGTGATATAGTGTGAATGACGATTGCATCACGTCTGGAAGACTATACCAGTGACTCAGTAGTGTGGACTATCGGTATATTCCAGCTTGATCAGCTATGGGTTTTCGGTCCTCTTGTGTATGACTTTAAGTGATTAGTGACCAGTGCCTATAAGCTGTGCTTGATGCTTGTAGTGATATCCACCTATGCCATTCACTTGGCGTTATGCTAATTCCCCCACAGTGTTTTGCCCTGCAGGTGTGTATTAGCAGCTTTTGATGGGTTTTGCAAGATAATCGAAGATGTTTGATACAGTGTTACTCTGATGTGTTTTGTAATAAACAATATGGTCAAATGGTTTTTAGTAATAACGTAACACCAGTGTTTTGTGTAATCATATATTTCTATACATAATATATGATATGTATATTAATAAGTCTTCCGCTGTGAGTGTCTTAAAAAAAAAGAATGTGTATGTAAAAAGTACGGTGTTACAAGTTGGTATCAGAGCATAGGTTTGGCAGTATGTGCACTGTGTACGTGACCTACTCTCAAACTTATGAATGTGTCATGTCAAACATCCGAGTAGGGAATAAGTGAATGTAGAGATATGTGCCTAGGTGATTGTGGTTAGTGATAGGTGCTAACAGGTTATCAACTAAGCTTTTGTGAGATGATGTGTTTGTAGACAGGTATGGCTGACCAGATCAGAAATAACGATGCCCCTGTGACTCCCGGACCCAGAATATTTAGAGCGCCGTCAGTGGAGCATAGTCCGGAACGTGATCCAGATGATTATGTTCAACAGTTAGAAGGTCAGTTACAGGAAACTCGAGAAAAAGTGAAGGAATTAGAGGCCCAAATCAGGCATTCAACCGTGGTGTCTGAAGCTAGTGATTCAATGATACCCCCAGGGTTTACTGGTACTCAGTATACATCTGGACCGTCGGGTAGTGCTTCCCAACCGCCTCAGTTTCAGCCTCAAGTTTAACCTCAAATGCCATATCAAACTTTCCAACAATACCAGTACCCTCTTCAATATCAGTACGCGATAACGAATCCATTTCAAGCTCCTATGTTTCAGCAAGTGGTGAAGGAGAAGAAGAAGTGTACGTTTAAGTAGTTTATGGACTGCAAGCCCTCTGAGTATTCGGGTTATCGCGATTCGATTGTGACAATGAATTGGTTAAGGGAAGTGGAACGAGCATTGAAAGCCTGTCAATGTGAACCAGAATTACGGGTAATTTATGCTAGCCGAATGTTAAAGAATCGAGCTATGGTTTGGTGGGATACAATTACTCTGCAAAGGTCCAAGAGCAGTACTGCAGT